>NW_026294447.1:86421177-86483967 GCF_007827085.1 Peromyscus californicus insignis
CCAAAACAAAACAACAACAACAAAGGTAATGATAATCTGTGGGAGGGGGGAGGGAAGCTGTGTGCTCAACCAAGAAAGATAAACAAGAAACTTTCAAAGTGATAGTGATAATTCTAAAAATTTTTCTTTATATTTGGGTTTTTTGGGTGGGGGGCAGAAGGCATGCACATAACCCATAAGGTCATGTGTGGAGGTCAGAAGACAACCTGTAGGAGCCAGCTGTCTCCTTCTACCATGTGGGTTCCAAGGAGCAAACTTAGGTCACCAAGCTTAGATCAACCACGCTGACCTGCTGAGCCATGTCCCTGGCCCTGTTTAATCTGGCAGGTGAGTGTGTTTATCTATAAGTGATATTTTATGTGTTCCTTGGTGTATATAAAAATCCATAAAATTTAGCTGGGCATAGTGGTGCACACCTTTAATCTCAGCACTGGAGAGGCAGAGGCAGATGGATCTCTGTGAGTTCGAGGCCAGTCTGGTCTACAGAGTGAGTTCCAGGATAGCCAGGGCTACAGAGAAAAACCCTGTCTCAAACAAACAAACACCTCATAAACATTCAAGAAATGACTATTAAGTAGTTCACGGGTCATCAGGGAGACTGAAGGCCCAGCATCTGGTCTTGCAGAGAGCAAGCTCTGAGGCCACACCACAGTAAAGCCTGCAGACCGACAAACGGGAGATGCAGCTTGTACCACTGCCTCTCATGCCAGGCATCTTCTGAGACTGTGGTGCCAGCGTCTTCTGAGACTGTGGTGCCAGCGTCTTCTGAGACTGTGGTGCCAGCGTCTTCTGAGACTGTGGTGCCAGCGTCAGGGTCTACAGGTCAGTGCTGAGCTTTATGTTTTACTCCTATTTTACTTCTACTTTTTGATTTTTTTTCTTTGACAGAATCTCTGGCCCAGACTGGCTTTTAGCTCCCCATATAACCAAGGATGCTCTGAGCATCGGCTCCTTCTACCTATATCTCTTCAGTGCTGGGTTACTAGTGTGCACCCCAGGCCAGTTTTTCAGTCCAACCCAGGGTTTCATGGGCAGAGGCAAGGACTCACCTCCTGGGCCCCTCCACTTCTTTGAAGCTTGCTTATCAGCTGCTCTTGGCTTTTGTAGGTCTTCAGTCTATCACACACATTACAAGTATTTCCTCATCTGCCACTGGGTTTCTCACTTTGTAGTGCTTTTTTAAAAGTCATTTTTTTTAAAAAAAAATTTTTGATCTGCCAATTTTTTTTTCTTTATACATTTTTCTAATTCAGATTTTTCTTTTCTCAGTCCAAGATTTTAAAATAGTTCTGTCTTGCCCACAGTGAAGTTCAATTTTCTTATGGTTAATTACTGGTCCTAAGGCTCTGACATCAATTTCCTCTGGTTATCTTAGAAGAAGCATTTACTGTATAATTGGTTGTCCAGATTCAAAATGCTACTTTTACAAACAAAAATAGTCTCATAGCCTGGCTGCTTCTGCCATCTCTCTCCCAGCCTGTGGCACCATCAGTAGATGGACCTACTGATTACTTCAGAGCCGTGAGATCCTTTAGTGTCTGGTACTAAAGCCCTCTCTCTTCCCTTCACTCTTTTCAAACATTTCCTAAACTGATCTTCCATACATATCAGGCTAGATTTTCATATTCATAGATTAAATTTTCTTTTAGTTCAGAGAAAAACTCATCCTTTTTCAGTCCTGTTAGAGAAACAGAACTGTCTGAATGAGGTCCCGAGAGGAATATACACCATCTACGAACATACAATGACTCTTCCTTTGAAATCTGGGAAATGGCTCACATTTCATGGTCCGGCCAGCTGCACTGGCAACCTGTATGGATGCCAATAAACTGGAAAAGACATAGAGGAACATAGAACAAAAGAATATTCTAGCATGAACTACGGTGGCCTCTTGAGACAAATTTAGATACATTGCTCTTTAAAACTGGTTCAAGTCAGAAGTACTTCAGACAGATATCGGAGTTTTCAGGACACACATCTGTCAACTTCCACACATGCACTGTTTGCATTGATGAGGAAAACTGGTTAGAATATAAAACAGACACCAACCATATTCTTAACCTCCAACTGCTGGAATCCCTCCAGCTTCCAGGACCTGTCAGCTGAATCCCTCGAGCTTCCAGGACCTTTCAGCCATCTCCTGCTCAAAAGGCTGTTACAGAAGAGCTGTTGGAAGGATCCTGTGTTTTCTGGAGAGAAGGCATGCTGTCTTTTTTGCCTCCTACTCCGCCCTCC
Organism: Peromyscus californicus insignis; assembly: GCF_007827085.1. Classification (NCBI taxonomy): domain Eukaryota; kingdom Metazoa; phylum Chordata; class Mammalia; order Rodentia; family Cricetidae; genus Peromyscus; species Peromyscus californicus. The sequence continues at coordinate 86,423,413 of NW_026294447.1, forward strand.
CTTCTACTTATACCTGAGATGTTATTAGCCTGCTGATGGTACCTGGAATTTAAAAAGTAATAGACTCAGGATTCAAAACTGTGTTGTTTCTTTCAGGGTTATGTTTGTAGTGCCTTTGCTCTTTGGAATATTCTTTAGCTGCCTGCTGGAGAACTGGACTCCTACCGATTACAGTTTTCAAGAGCAAAATAAGATCTAAAACAATGAGACACTTCCTTTATGGCCTCAAAGAATTCTGCACTGATCTATTTCACTTATGGAGTTAAAGTGAATTCATACAAAGATGCGGTATTAGAAGATGACTATTACTTTTGAGACAAGGTCTCATGTAGTCCAGGCTACCCCTGAACTCACAATGTAACAGAGAAGGCCCTCCAACTGCTTCTCCCTCTTATGCCTCCCAAGTTCAGGCATTACAGGAATGCTGCTACACAACCTGGCTGGCAAGATTATTATTTTAATTTTTTTCCATTTAAACTTATACCATTATCAACACAACCCAATAGAAACTCAGCAGATAAAGTTTAGTACGTCTATATCTCCAAGTGGTAGAGCTTAAAAACATTAAAAAAAAACTTTATGTGTACACCGCCATCATTATATTTATGTATTATGTGCACACAGCCATTATTGTGTATTATGTATAAACTAGTTTTTCACAAAAAAAAAAAAAATTCAAAGAAACTAGGCCAGGAGAGGACCACTAGTAATCCCAACACTCAGGAGGTGGAAGCTGAAAGATCAGGCGTTCAAGGCCAACCTGTGGTACTTGGGACCTGTTTCAAAACAAAACAAACAAAAACCAGACAAATTTACAGAAAGAAAGAAAGAAAGAAAGAAAGAAAGAAAGAAAGAAAGAAAGAAAGAAAGAAAGAAAGGGAAGGAAGGAAGGAAGGAAGGAAGGAAGGAAGGAAGGAAGGAAGGAAGGAAGAGAAAAGAGAAAAGAGAAAAAGAAAAAAAGCTAAAAACAAATGGGAGAGCTACCTGTGGTCACTCATGCCTGTACATTTGAACACTTGGGAGACAAAAACAGGAAGCTAGCCCTGACTCTGGGGCCAACCTGGGCTACACAAGAAATTCCAGGCCTGCGTGAGCTGCAGTGTGAGATCCTGTCTCAATTAGTTAAATTAATTAATAAAACAAAGCTCCAGAAAGCAGCCCCTGGTGTCACATGACCATCAAGGGGTCAATGCCTTTCTTTAGAAAATGGAGACTTGGAGCAGAAGAGATGGCTCAGTGGCTAAGAGCACTGGCTGCTCTCACAGAGAACCTGGATTCCATTCCCAGCAACCACCTGGTGGCTCACAACAGTGTCTGGCCAGTTCCAGGCTCCAGCACCCTCCTCTGACCTACGTGGGCAGCAAGCATACACAAGATACACAGATATACATACAGGTAAAACACTCATGAACATAAAATAAATATTAAAATAGAGACTTGTCTGCTATACAGGGTCACCTTACAGATTAGATCGTAGATCATCCTATTGATTAAGACTGAGAGTCCCTAGGGAAATGCCATATATATAGTGGGCACTCAAAAACAAATTCTGATATTTTTTTTCCGGTACTGAACTAAATTAGGAATAAACACACAAAACAACAACAAAAACCCACTTGGACCTGAGAATTCTTAACACACACAGTATGCACTTTATTTCGTTGTCATTCACTCGTGTTACAGGTCTGTCATATAAAGGTATAGAGAAGTCAGAAGATGTATCTTCTATTTGCAGTAGGGCTTCCGCAGGGCTTATTTTCTAATCTGTAAACGAACGGGGTTGGCGTGTATATCTGAATCACTTTTCCAACTCGATAATCCCTGCTATCATCCTACAATCACAGAAACAAAACAAAACGCACATTCCAACCGCCATGGTAATACGAATTTTCAACCACAAAACTCCGTGGTGTAGTGTTGCGAACACGGATCTATTTTGAGACTCCAGAAGTACTTAATTAGCAAAGAAATGCCACTAAAAATAGCTGATACGGTTAACTGCTTGGTGACTTGGGTATTTTGAGTCGCACCCGTGGCAATAGATGGACAGAATAACCCGGCACGGCGTCCTGGGGGTCCTCTCCAGTCCTGCGCCACGGAGGCTGGAGGAGCCACGCACCCTGGGACCCCGGGTGGGTGGCTTTGGGAGCCGGAGCGACCACGGACGGCCCGCGGCGAGTGGGGTGCGCTGCGCAGGCGAGCCGCCTGGAAGCCTGCTGGGGGGGGGGGGGTTGCCGCGTCGCCGGCCGTCATCCCCCAGCCGCCGCTCCCGCGCCGCCCCGGCGCGCCCGCCCCTTCCCCTTACCACGTAGCCCCCCCACACGTAGAGGAAGTGTCCGTCCACCACGGCGCAGTGGCCGCTGCGCTCCTCGGCCACGCAGAACGCCTGCGAGTCCGCCATCCGCCCTCCGCGGCCCAGGCAGCTCGGCGGCGCCGGCTCCGGCTCCGCACGCACGAACGGAACGCGAGGAGGGTCCAGATTGGCGGAGGCGGAACCGAGGAACCGGCGCGTCTGCGCGGCCGCCGCCCGGGTCGGGGGACCCTGGGTGCTCCCCGGAACGCGTGCGTGCGCTCCTTAGACTCACTCCGCTCCTCTCCCTTGAAGCTTCTCCGCAGCCAGTGTCTGCACTTGTTAGGTCTTTATTCCTCTGGAACCGTTCCCTTCACTTCCTTCTCGCGATGCTCATTTTATTTATTTTTTTTTATTTAACTTTTTTGTTTTAGATTATTTTATGCGTGTGAGTATTCGGCTCGAATGTATGTCGTTGTACCAGGTACATCGAGGAACTGGAGTTCCGGGCAGTTGTGAACCTCCACGTGGGTGCCGGGAATCACACCTGGGTCCTCTCCAGCCATCTCTCCGGTTCCAGGAAGGAAGTGGTCTCCTTTTCCTGCACCTGTGCCACGTACTGGGTTTATGAACCTCGCCTGGGCCAGCTAATTGACATAGGCATCCTCCGGGCTTTGTCCTTCAGTCAGTGCTCCGCCAATCCTCCTGCCTCAGCCTCCAGAGTGCATGCACCGCCACGTCCGACTATTTTTTTTTTTTTTAGGCCGGAAGTCATATCTGAGGTTTTTGCTTTTGTTTTGTAGCGTCTGGGTGCTTATGGTTTTCTTTTTCCTTCACGTGTACTTATTTACGTGCTAATCACAGTAGAAGGCGTTGGTGCCTGAGGCACTGAGTGATAGTTTCTAGTGTTTCTTCGTGATAACGTGTGTGTGTGTGTGTGTGTGTGTGTGTGTGTGTGTGTGTGTGTGTGTGTACGTACACAGGCACAATTCTCTTTAACCCAGCAGAAAGCGTTATTGTCTACCCAGCTCTGTGTCTTGCTTTTTCACTTGTATAAACTTTTTCTGGGAGAGGAACAAAAAGAAACAATTCCATTCCAGTTCCGGTTGATGAACCAGTGGGTTTAATTACAGTTACAAGATCATGTGCTCTACCGCTGAATCAATGGTCTCTGCCTAGCAACTGTTAACTGCCTACAAAAGGTGGGGGGTGGGAGCTTGGGAACTCTTCCCTTGCAACTGTTAACTGCCTATAAATCCACTGATGGCGGGGAGCCCCTCCCCCACGGCATAATCACAGTGCTGATAGCTTTCTACAACATTCCACCTCGTTTTCCAGGATGTCCCCTGAGATTTGGATAGGATGTATAGATGTTCGATTCGGGCTGGGCATTCAAAAGCACTTGGAGGACGAGTTGAGTCTCTGCAGTAACTGTTGCTTGTTATAAAAAGAGAAACATCACTGACCGAAGATGACTCCTGCACTAACGGAGGGACATAAACACAAATATTCAGAAGGCAGTTAGACAGACACACATCATTTAGCAGAAGAACAGCAGCAGCTTTTCATAAAGTCTAAGGTCTCCCCAGCCATGGGCTTTTGTTCAGGTTTACAGAACCAGGCACCAATTCCCTCTTGTGGAATGGTCCATGAATCCAATCAGAAAATAATTGTATCAATACGTTGGTCGTATCTATAATAGTTTCATCAGTGGGCACATCAGGCCTGACATGTTGATACTGCAACCTTCAGCATCCCCAGCCAAGTGGGACCATTGGTTACAATTTTCCCCTAAGCAGCTTGCATAGTGCCTGCCAGAACTATGAAAGCTAGCCAGGAGGAGGAAGGGCCAGTTCAGCCCCATACTGATTTCCCCATGTCCTTCCACCAAGGCATGTGGTATGTGGTATCTTTGGCAGTAGAGAATTACCATCTGTATTCGGGCTCTCTAGAGTCACAGAAATTATAGAATGAATCTCTATGTAGAAAGGGGATTTATTAAAAATGACTTGGGGCTGTAGACCGGCTAATCCAACAATGGCTGGCTGTGAACTCTTAAGTCCAAGAATCCACTAGGTACTCAGTCCACAAGGCTGGGTGTTTCAGCTGGTCTTTATTATATGCTGGAATCCTGAAGAAGTAGGCTCTAAGGCATTAAAGGAATGGATTTGCTAGCAAGGAAAGGGCAAGCAGGCAGAAAACAAAAGCTTCCTTCTTCCATGTCCTCCAGCAGAAGGTGCAGCCCAGATTAAAGGTGTGACTTCTCAGATTAAAGATGAATGTCTTCCTGACTCAAAATCCATATTAGAAGTGGATCTACCAAGCCGGGCGGTGGTGGCACATGCCTTTAATCCCAGCACTCTGGAGGCAGAGGCAGGGAGATCTAAGTACAAGGCCAGTCTGGTCTACAGAGTGAGTTCTAGGACAGCCAGGGCTACACAGAGAAACTTTGTATTGGAAAAAAAAAAAAGTGGATCTACCAACTTCAAATTAAGCAAAAATCCCTCACAGACATCCCCTCTATTTTTGGATTTTAGTTAATTCCAGATATAGTCCAGTAGACAACCAAGAATAGCCATCATAATCCACCCCTTGCCATCCTGATACACAATCATATCTCCTTATGTCATGATTAATTTCGAATTAATCATGAAAACAATAACCAGGTCATAATGCCTATACATAAAATAACTATCCCACATACAATCACAAACACATTGTCTATTTAACCAGGTCATAATTATAACTAACATATATAGCTATCCCTTAGACAACCGAAAATGCATTATAAATTTTGAATAGGTGTCAATGTCCCTTGAGAGACATTCTTTTAGTATCTCAAACTTAAATACCATAACCATTGATATTCTCTTAACTGATGTTACATCACATGATAAGGAAATTGAAGAAATAAAACACAAATATCTGTGCAAATGCATTGTTACCAAAATACTACAGAAACATTCATGTTAAGTATAATCTTTGTTTCTGTAACAGGTCACAGCCTTAGCTGGTATTTAGAACTATCTTCCTCTACTACCTATTCTGTATTTCCTCCACTCTTGGCAAGCACCTCAGCAGGCCTTGGCTCTTTTCCTGGAGGAGTGACCCACACCTTCATTCCTGACAGGTCTGTGCCCTTTGTCATACTGCCTGGATTAGGCTGTGGTAGTTTTCCATTAACTTTAATCAAGGGCACCATAGCAACAAGAGACACCCTAAAGGATCTCCTGCACTCCATACATAATCTTTCTTACCTCCATTCTGGAGATGCAATCCAATTTCCCCATGGTAATCTGGATCAATCACCCCTCCTAACACTGTTATTCTTTTCCTAGCCTGTTAATTTAAAGGCATCAGAAGTCCAAAATGACCAGGGAAAATCTGAGCTTCTAGTTCAATGGAAGGTTTGTTACGGCTCCTGGCAGGAGTGCTCCCTCCTCTGGAAACAAAACTTCTAGGCCAGCAGAACCTAGGGTAGCGGGAACAGGAAGCAAAAACTTTCCTAGTGGGTCGCTAGGAGTGACAGTAAGTGGAACTGTTCCCCTTTCCACCCCTTGATGCCTGCACCCATGGATCCTGGCTATGGGAGAAACTGTACCATATATTGACACTGATTCAAAGCATATACTGCCTTCTGGAGAACCCTGCCCAGCCCTCCATGCTGCTGTCACCCGGTTGGTTCTGTTACTGTGTCTCCAAAAGACTGTTCCGTCTTCCTATCAGGCCAGCTGCTCCAGGATGGTGAGGAACGTGGTAAGACCAGTGGATTCCGTGATCATGGGCTTTTACACTTCTAAGACTGTGAAGTGAGTTCCTTGGTTAGAAGCAATAATGTGTGGAATACCATGTCGGTGGATCAGGCACTCTGTAAGTCTGTGGATGGTGGTTTTGGCAGAAGCATTCTGTACAGGAAAGGCAAATCCACAACCAGAATAAGTATCTACTCCAGGAAGGACAAAGAGTTGTCCTTTCCATGGAGAAAGTGGTCCAATGTAGTCAACCTGCCACCAAGTTGTTGACTGGTCACTCTGAGGAATGGTGCCATATCTAAGGCTCAGTGTTGGTCTCCGCTGTTGGCAGATCTGGCACCTAGCAGCAGCTGTAGCCATGAGTGGAAGTCCATGTTGAGCCCATGCATAACCCCATCTCTGCCACCATGGCCCCTTTGTTCATGGGCCCAATGGGCAATGACAGCAGCAATTACTGGGGAAAGATACTGTCTCCAGAATGGGTCATCCATCATTGAACTCCTCCTCAGCTGAAGTCACCTTTCAATTCGAGAATCTAATTAGTCTTAACAATAAAAACTCAGAGTCAGATATTAGGGTGAAAGCTGATAGATCAGAGAAGCAGAGCAGTCAGCCACTAGAGACTTCTTAGCTCTACAAAATCTCAGACAGAATAGGACATCCTGTCTCTACAAATCCTCAGACTAAATGGGCTCCACCTGCCTTATATTTCTGTCTCCAGTATTTTTGTTTGCTTGTTTAATATCCATGGCTTGTGGGAGTGCCCTACACTTGCAGGGTATCTCCATTCAAACTTTGGCAACTGCTGTTTTAGTAACCCAGCCCCTGTAGGGTTGTAAGGTAGGTGGAAGTATCACTGGAGCTGGTTGTCTCCAGTCCAGTTCTGCACACCAGTATTTGAGAAAGGAGTGCCCCCATCACCGTCAATTCTCTGGAGTGTCTATACACAATGTTGAGCTGGATGAGGCCCTTAACGATAGCCTTGCCTGATGCTTATTTGCATGGAAACACTTGCAAGAGGTCTATGGCAGTCCACACAGGTAAGGGCATATTAGCACATCCCTGACAGGCATAAGTCCTACGTGGTTTACTTGCCAACCCCATACAGGATGAGTAGATTTATGTGTTTGCCTCATCATAACATTCATATGCCATGGACATAATTGAGAATAGGCCTCACATGTTTGGACACTTTGCAGCATACTGGAACATTTCATGGGGATTCCTTGGCCTGATCTATCTTCTACCCTATGTTGGTTTCTCTGTGGTCAGACTTTATAGGAACCTAGTGGGCAGGTATTGTTTGTTTTTGTTCTTTTGGGGGGCCCCTGCCACCCAGCTCCCAAATAAATTGCACATGGAGGCTTATTCTTAATTATAAATGCCTGGTCTTTGGCTTGGCTTGTTTCTAGCCAGCTTTTCTTTCCTTCTTATTCTGTGTCTGGCTGTGTAGCTGGGTGACTGGCTCCGGGAGTTCTCCTCCTTCTCAGGCTATTCCTTCTTCCTCCCAGATTTCTCCTTCTGTATATTCTCTCTGCCTACCAGCCCTGCCTATCCTTTCTCCTGCCTTGCTATTGACTGTTCAGTTCTTTATTAGACCAATCAGGTGTTCTAGACAGGCAAAGTAACACAGCTTCACAGAGTTAAACAAATGCAACATAAACAAAAGTAATATACCTTAAAATAATATTCTACAACAGGCAGGCTCCAAAGGACACTTGAAAGCAGATGACCCATATTCTAATAAGGGCATATGCTTTTTGATTTCTGGGAAGGCTCAATGAACTTTGGGCTACTAAACAGAAAGCTGCCAGGATACTGATATCTGTGATATATTTTCTCCCATATCTATTGTCCCCCAAGGTAGTCAACCTAGAACTTGCCAATTTTCTCTTTTCCATCTGAATATATCTCTGAATATGCCAGTATAGATTATCTAAGGCTAAGTTTCATGAGCTATTATACTGTCCATTATGTGTTGGTTTGAATGGTAATGGCCCCCATAGGCTCATATATTTGAATTCCTAGTCCCCAATTGAACTGTTTGGAAAGGTGTAGCTAGAGTTTTCCTGCCTGGCCCACAGTCAGGACAAATCTCTGTCACCCGCCAGTCCCACAGCCGCTCAGACCCGACCAAGTAAACACAGAGACTTATATTGGTTACAAACCGTATGGCCGTGGCAGGCTTCTTGCTAACTGTTCTTACAGCTTAAATTAATCCATTTCCATTAATCTATACCCTGCCACATGGCTCGTGGCTTACAGACCATCCCACAGCAGAAAGGATCAGGAGGCATGGCCTTGTTGGAGGTGTGTCACTGGAAATTTGGCTTTGAGGCTTCAAAAGCCCACACCAGTGTCACTCTCTCTGCCTACTGCCTGCAGATCAGGATGTAAAGCTCTCAGCTACTTCCCCAGAGCCATGCCTGTCAGCTTTCTGCCACGATGAGCATGGACTCTAAAACTGTAAGCAAGCCTCCAATTAAATGCTTCCTTTTTAAGAGTTGCCTTGGTCATAGCGTCTCTTCACAGCAACAGAACAGTAACAAAGACACAATACTACTGTTAGTCACTGGCTACTCTTTCCTTCTCTGCTCTCCACGCACATGATAGCCGTCTTTATTGGTATTGCTGCAGCCACCCATTCTTGTCTGGTGCCCTCACCATGTCGTTCATATGCCAGGCATTAACAGAGATAAGGAGGGTCCCTTCCTGGCTTGGTTGTTGGTTCAGTTACTGGTGGAGGTCCCCTGGCTTGAAAGGACACTGGTCCCAGCACAGCCTCGTGGCATTCATGGTGGGGCCGGCAGACACCACACCTCATGGTTGTGACTGAGCATGCCACTTTTGAAAGTCTGATTCTGCGCCACCCCAGAAAGAGGCCTCGAAGGCCTTCAATCCAACCTGAGCTTTGGCAATCTGTCCTTAGTATTAGTGAGGGGGTACCTGTGATGGAGTTGTCCTGTTACAATGCTTTTACAAACAACTCCCAATTCTAACCTAGGAATATATGCCAGCTTTTTCCCCTTCCCGTGATGAGGACCAAAACACCATAGGAACTGTTTGCTTACTAATCAGGTTGGTTTTGCCGTAACTTCCAGTTATCACCCTCTGAGCTTGGGGCAACTTCTAACATGAAGGGACACTGATGTAATGGGGCACACGCCTATTTTGCTTGTTTTAGAGAATCTTAGCCTGATCAAAGCTTCTTGAGTCTTTCTATCTCAGCCCTACAGGGAACCCCTTCCCCTTTTTATCATGTTATTAAAAGGATGGATAACTTGGGTGAAGTGGGGTATGAAAAGTAAATCAATGGACCGGGCAGTGGTGGCACACACCTTTAATCCCAGAACTAAGGAGGCAGAGTCAAGTGGATCTCTGAGTTCGAGGCCAGCCTGGTCTATAGAGCGAGTTCCAGGACAGTCAGGGCTACACAGAGAAACTCTATCTTGAATAACAAAAAAGAAAAATAATACATATCAATGGCCTCGGAGCTCTGCAAATACCTGCACCTGTTTTACATTCACAAGTTCTGACTATTTATGATTTTCTTAATAACTTTGTCTGGGGTCATATGTTTCTTACCAGGCCATAATCCTCCTAAGAATTGTATAACTGTACTTGCCCAGTGCACATAATGTGGAACGACCTCCTGTCCTCTTTTTTAATTGGTTTTTAAACAGGGTCTTGCTGTTACATAGCTCTAGCCATCCTGAAACCTGTTATATAGACCAGGCTGGCCTCAAACTCACAGAAATCCACCTGCCTCTGCTGGAATTAAAGGGGTGCACCACCAACCCTCATCCTCATTCTTTAGGTACACCTGGTCTTTCAGATGCCTTTCTTTGTAATACTTTTTAAATTTTTGTATGTATATAGTGTGTACAGGCAAATATGCGTGCGTGAGTGTGTGAGTGTGTGTGTGTGTGTGTGTGTGTGTGTGTGTGTGTGTGTGTGTGTGTAGAGGTTGATGTTGAGTGTCTTCCTTTACTGCCCTGCCCCTTATTTTTTGAGACACAGCTTCTCACTGAACCCAGAGCTCATCAATTGGCTAGACTGGGTGACCAGTAAGTTCTGGGAATCCATCTGTCTCTGCCCGACTCCCAGTGTTAAAACTACAGGCAGGCCTCCATGTCTACCTTTTTTTTTTTTTCACCCAAGACAGGATTTCTCTGTGTAGCCCTGGCTGTCCTGGAACTTACTCTGTAGACCAGGCTGGCCTCGAACTCAGAGATCCACCTGCCTCTGCCTCCCCAGTACTGGGATTAAAGGCATGCACCACCACTGCCTGACCCCATGTCCGAGTTTTATGTGGGTGCTAGAGATCTGAACTCAGCTCCTCATGTTCACATGGCAGGCACTTTATCAACTGAGTCATCTCCCCAGCCCTCAGATGCTTTTCTATATCTGAAAAAATACTCAGTTTTGCATCACTTCATCTACATAATGAACCCCTTTTAGAAAAATAGGCCAAACAACAAAGCAAGGTCCTGGGTCACCATCCCATATCTCTATACTTTGGTAACCTGTCTTTACTGTTCCTGGGGTAGAACCTGTGGCGGTAACCTTGGTGGAGGTCTCTGAAGGTGTAATGTCCTTCCTAACAGTGAGTGTGAGTTGGTCTTGGCATCCACATGCTAAAGGACCACTGAAAAGGCATTTAGCAAGGTCAAGTACGACTTAGAGAGATCCCATCACATATGAACTGCTCTGTCAGAAGAGTGACGTGGGGTACAATGGCCACATGCATCCAACTTCCTGTAAGTCGCTCTCACTTTCCAGGAGCCGTCTTGCCATTTCACAGCCTCCCTCCGGCTGTCGACAGGGCACGTTCTCTCTACCCTGTCTAACTTCATAAAGGAGTTTGTGATTTCATAGTCATAGACCTCATCAAGACAGGCAACTTCACAGGCTCCTGTCTCAACTGACCACTGTGACTGCCTTTACAGTTTGTACTCTCAGTAAAACTCCAATGCTGGCATGCAGGGTGTGTCCCAGTAATACATTCACCCCCAGAATGTTCTCTTGCAGTGGAGAAATGTATATAGCATAGTTCTGGGAGAGGTGGGGCGTAATTGCCACCCCAGGACAAGTTTAATTCTTTTAATTTTTCAGGTGTGTGTGTGTGTGTGATGTATCCATGTATGCATCCACGTGTGTGCCACCACAGCATGCATGTTGAGGTCAGAAGACAAACTGGAGTGTCCGTCCTTGTCTTTCAACCCCGTTTCAGACAGGGTCTCTTAGTTGTTCACTGTGGCTGGCCCATGAGCTTCCAGAGATCCTACTGTCTCCACCTCCTATTTGGCTGCAGGAATGCTGGGATTACAGACTCTCGCCACCACACCTGGATTTATGTAGGCTCTGCGGATTAGAACCCAGGTCCTCAGGCTTGCAGGGCAACCACTTTTACCCACCGAGTCAAGGCAAGCAGGCATGCCAACAACGGCAGAAACAGGAAGCTGGGAGCTCCAAAGGCAAGCACTGAGAGAAAGAGAACCGAAAGTAGGGCGAAGCTACATAGTCTCAAAGCCTCGGGACACACCTCCTTCAGCAAGGCCGCACCACCTAACCCTCCCCAAACAGCGCCACCAACTGGGAACCAAGTGTTCTCATGCCTGAGCCCATGGGGGATATTTCTCATTCAAAGCACCACAGCTGGGATCTCTCACTTTTTGTCTAGTTTAACTTTTCAAAAGTTTTTGTTGTTGTTGTTTTGGTTTGGTTCTTTTGTTTTTCAAGAAAGGCTTTATCTGTGTAGCCTTGGCCCTGTAGCCCAGGCCGGCCTTGAATTCACAGAGATCTACCTGCCTCTGCCTCCCTGGCATTCAAGGCATGCACCACCACCTGGCTAAAAGTTTTAAAATGTAAAAATCAAGCAAATATACATATGCTTTTTAAAAAGATTTTTTAAAAAAGATTTATTTATTTATTATGTATACAGCGCTCTGTCTGCATGTATACCTGCACACCAGAAGAGGACACCAGATGGTTGTGAGCCACCATGTCATTGCTGGGAATTGAACTCAGGACCTCTGGAAGAACAGCCAGTGCTCTTAACTGCTGAGCCATCTCTCCAGCCCCTTTAAAAAAGATCTTGCCAGGCGGTGGTGGCGCACGCCTTTAATCCCAGCACTCGGGAGGCAGAGCCAGGCAGATCTCTGTGAGTTCGAGGCCAGCCTGGGCTACCAAGTGAGTTCCAGGAAAGGCGCAAAGCTACACAGAGAGACCCTGTCTCGAAAAACCAAAAAAAAAAAAAAAAAAAAAAAAAAAGATCTTAACTAAATGCCCTAGAGATAATTGCATGCATACACCTCCTTAGAAATCCTCCCTCCTCTCACTAACTCTCACGTATCCTAGGCTTGTTTTGAACTTGCTATGACATCGAAGCTGGCCTTTAACTCCTGATCCTTACATCTCCTTCTTAGTACTAGAATTACTGACCTGTGACATCATGCCCAGCATGTCCTTGCGTCCCATAAAGTTGCATGCTCACTTCTAAGCACTCCATGGTATTCATTTTGCCGGGGCAAGCATTTTATTATTTATTTATTTTTATATAAGGTCTCAATGTGTATCATTGACTGGCCTGGAACTCACTATGTAGATAGAACAAGTTACCCCAGAACTCACAGAAATTTGCCTGCCTCTGCCATCTGAGTCCTGGGATAAAGGCATGTGCCACCACACTCAGCAAGAACAAACATTTTAAAATATGGCCTACTGAGTCTGCTTGTTGGACAGTTCACCTCAAGCCAGCCATTTATAATCTTTGGTTTGTTTATCCATCTTTAAAAAAAAAGTCTGTCGTGGAAAAAGTGGGACACTGCTAATTAATGTGTGAAACACATCCATTAATACATTTAAATTGCTAATGACAGCGCATTGTCAAAAGGCCCTCAACTAAAATGCTGGTTGGATGGGGGTGGTGGAGAGAGTACCTGCTGGGGGAAACAGTGAAGAGTCAGTATTTCCCAGGGCTTGTGTAGAACCGGTAAACAGGAAGGCCCTGCACCTCTCACAGCCTTGGAAGGGAAGATCCTGGGTGCAGGAAGCTTGGACAGAGTCAGAGAAGGTGGAAGGTAGAGAGGGTAGCTGAAAGTGACGGAGCTGAGTGTTCAAAATGGACTTGGGATAAAGAAAGCTTGTTCCTATTTAGATCACTCTTGCTTCACTCCCCAGGCATGGCGGGCGCGCCGATGGCTTCCTGCTTCAGGATTAGGATCTGAGATTCCCAGAGCCCTTGCAGTGTGTAGAGAGACAAAAAACCCAACTCACTAGTCCAAGAACCTGGGGGCGGGGCGCACCAGCGGGGGCGGGGCAATGGGCGTGTCTGGTCCAGGAGGGGCGGGGTCCCGGCGGTGGCGCCAAATCGCGAACATGGCGCCGGAGCGGCTGCGGAGCCGCGCTGTGTCAGCTTTCAAGCTTCGCGGCTTGCTGCTCAGAGGGTGAGTCGCGAGACAAGCTGTCCCGCCGCAGTGCCCCGGGCGTGCAGAGACCCTTAGACTATTCCGTTGTAAGAGGAGAGGTCGGCCTGGCGCATGGTTGGCTGCAGAGCCTCCCCGGGTTTCCGCGACGCTTTCGCGGGGTGCAAATGTTACTTCCCGGCTGGGCGGAGCTGCGCCGCCGGGGGCCCTCCTGAGCCCGGGAAGATGCCAGGTTCGAGGTCCTCAGATCCCCGGAGGTCCCCGCCTCTGCGGGATGCAAATCGTTACAGTGTTACTTCGGGAAATTACAGAGAGACCCGTCAAAGGAGAGGGACTGGGGAAATCCGTCTGCGTGTCTGGTGGCGATTTATGTTGCAGACTGTGAGCCTCCCACCCACCCGTCTCCGTTTTGGATTCTCATTATTGCCTGGAGAACTAAAAACCGGATAGATTTTTGGTTTTGGGTTTTTTTTGGGGTAGATTTCCTAGTTTTCAATTTGCCCAAAAGGCAGCTTTCTGGCTGTAGTGTGCCATTTTTAGTCCTGTAGAATGAACATCTCAAGAGCTCGAGTAATTACATTATCTTTACATTTTATAATACACGTTTTAAGTACCCGCTGAGCTTGTGTATCGGGTCCCCAAGGGGCCGGGCCAGAATGCCAACACTAGCTATACGTTTTTGAGTCATGCAGTTGTTTTGTTTTCATAACCGTGAGCTTTATGGAACTTTTAACTTTACGTTTTGCCTAGTAGTGCCCAAGGGTCAACCTGGGAGAAAGTGATGGATTTAGTTCCATTAATTTCTTACGTTTGAAAAGAGTAATTGATCAATTAACTCTTCTTTCCTTTCACCGAAAATGAACTATTCTTAAGCTGTTAGAAGCTCATTGAACGATTCAGTGAGACATACATTCAAATGCTTTAGTTTCAAACACCGTGAGAGAATTAACCACCATGGAGCTTTACTGTGGGACGATAGTGTGTTAGTTATCTATTGCCATGTAACAGATTACCCTATGGTTTAGAAACTAAAACTACCCTCACGTTTTAGCCTACATTTTCTGTGGGCCAGGAATCCAGATGAGACTAGAGTTCAGGTTTCTGCTTTGGGTCTCATACACTCTGGTCAACATGGGTTCATCTCAGATGTCCAGGGTATCCAGTTCATTTAGATTTTTTTAAAGGTAATTTAGCATGATCTGCTTGCAGGGATTTGTTGTTATTTTAATTGTTTGCTTAGTTTTGAATTAGCTGTTTCAAGCCTTGATACTTCAGGCTTTAGTGGGAGAGCTGAGGTTTTAGTTACATTGACTTTTTATAAAGTTTGAGTTTTATAAGGTTTAAATAACAGTTTGCTTCGACCACTACCACCAAACAAAACAGTTTTATTAGGCAGTGGTGGCGCATGCCTATAATCCCAGCACTTGGGAGGCAGAGGTAGATAGACCTCTGTGAGTTCAGGACCAGCCTGGTCTACAGAGCAAGTTCCAGGACAGCCAGGGCTACACAAAGAAACAAAACCAAACCTAAAATCCAAAATCAAAACAACAAAACCAGTTTTTTAGCCAGGGTAGAAGGATAGTTTTGTTCAGAAACTATAGGCAAAATGAGAACCTCTTGAAGGGAGGAATGAATGGGCAGTTTCTGAATGTTGGAGAATTCTTGGCCTCTTCTTTCTCTCACTAGTGAAGCCACCAAGTTTCTCACTGAAGCTCTTCAGTCTGTCACTGAATTAGAGCTTGAAGAGACCCTAGAAAAGATCATCGATGCAGTTGAAAAGCAGCCCTGTAAGTAACATTTGCTGATGATTTCTAGATTGCTATAGCTTTGTGTCCTCAGATTTCGATTGAAATGGGAAGTGAGGCTCCATTCACTAAGATATTCCAGAGTTCTGAGATATACACATCACAGTATCTTTTCCCAAAGATTGTAACCTTAGGATATTCTATTCCTTAAGGGCCCTTTTGTAGTTGCTAATCCCCTTGGGGAGGTAGAATTACCATAGCCTCTTTTCTGTGTTTAACTCTTGAATTTGATCATGTCCTTCAAAGAATTACATTGTTGTTATTATTATTATTATTATCATTTTGCATGTGTGCATGTGTACCTATGCCACAGTATGTATGTGGAGGTCAGAGGGCAACTTTGGAGTGGGTTCTGTCCTTCTACCATGTGGTTCTGAGGACCAAACTCATGTCATCAGAGTTCTGTGGCAAATGTCTTTATCTACTGAATCATGTCACTGATCTGATCCTTAATGGTCACTTATTTCTCTCTGCACACCTGTGACTGTGTCTTATTAAGTTAGATACTCGTAAGTGTTTGGGGGGAAAAGAGAAAAGTGAGAAGGCCTAACTTTCCTGGTCTATTGGATTAAATACTTCAACTGCTACCAGAGACACCGGCCGAAAAAGGAGAGATGCTCCAATGTTTCTACTGCCCACAGGGTAGGAATTTTACCCCTCTCATCTCTTTCTACTTAATACAGGAGAGAATTTGTTCTCTCTTTGCTTCTAAAGGCAGGATTTTAAACACACTCTATGTCTTAGTTAAGGTTTCTGTTGCTTCTGTGAAGAGATACCATGTCCATGGCACCTCTTATGAGGAAAACATTTAATGGAGGGGATTCTCTTACAGTTTAGAGGTTCAGTCCATTATCATCATGGTGGGGAGCATGGCGGCGTGCAGGCAGATGTGGTGCTGGAGGAATAGCTGAGAGTCCTACGTCTTTCAGGCAACAGGAAGTCTACTGACTCACTGGGTGGTGTCCTGAGCATAGGAAACCTCAAAGCCCGCCCCCACAGTGACACACTTCCTCCAACAAGGCCGTACCCACTCCAACAAAGCCACACCTCCTAATCATATATCAATATCTAATGGCATATGGTATTTTGCCTGAAAACAGAGTGATCAAGGATACTCACTTTCTGATCAGGCCTAAGTTTGTGTTGCTTTCTAAACTGTTTTAGCTCTGTTCTTGGGCTGATATTCAAAGTTGCTCTACCATCAATAAGAAATGGGTATATTGAGTGTGTGTGTGTGTGTGTGTGTGTGTGTGTGTGTGCCTCAAAAGTGCTCTGATTACTGCTGTGTGCTGCTATAGCCAAGGTCTCATGTAGCCCAGGTTGGCCTCAGATTCTCTTTGTGGCCCAGAATAGCCTTGAACTCCTGTTCCTCCTGCTTCCAATTCCCAAGTGCTAGGCTTCTAGGTGGGTGCTGCCTTCCCTGAGTCTCTATCCCTGTTTGAAATTTGGACTTTGAACTTCCTTTCTCAGTGTCATCAAACATGATCGAACGATCCGTAGTGGAAACAGCGGTCCAGGAGTGCAGCCAGTCGGTGGATGAGACCATGTATGTGGGTAAAACTACATTTTCCTGTGGGATGGTTACTCAGTGCCTTTTCATGGGAAAAAAGTTAGTGATCAATAACTCTACAGTAGAAACTGCCCTTATTTACTTCATCTGAAGTGATGGCCTACATTATAAATTTTATTACTAAATAATTTGTCTTTACTATTTTTTTCTAGTGAGATTATAGTATTTGTTTATTACTGACATGCTGTGTTCCCAGTCTATTTAATAGTCTGTGTGCTGTGAATGAATTAAATTGAACATCAAAAGTGTAATTTACTGTTTGGTGGTTTGTTTAAGACAGGTCTTATAATATAGCCTAGGCTCTGCCTTCCTAGTGCATGGGTTATGGGGGGGCACTATCACACCTGTGACCTTCGTATCTCTTGAAAGTAGAATGTACAAGCTAAAAACTTTATCCTCTTATTTGTGGCTCTCTGAAAAAATTGGTACATGGCTTGAAGAAAATGTGCAAAAGCTTATAATGTGAATTATTAGTGTTGATCTATAATACTTGCATTTTAGTAAGTTGGATCTGTGTTTTATGGGTTGTTTTTCAGAGAGCATATTTTCAATATCATTGGAGCTTTTGATATTCCACATTTTTTGTACAATTCAGAAAGAAAAAAATTTCTTCCGTAAGTATACCATGTATCATTTATTGATTTAAATTTTTTAAAGATTTATTTATTTTACATGTATGAGTGTGTACCATATGTGTGCCTGGTGTCCGTGGAGTTCAGAAGAGGGTGCTGGATCTCCTGAAGCTGGAGCTACAGACAGTTTTTAGTTTCCATGTGGGTACTGAGAATTGAACTTAGGACCTCTGCAAGAGCAACAAGTGCTCTTATCCACTGGGCCATCTTTCTGTTTATTGATTAATTTCAGTTGTATATTTTTTCACAAAGTATATAGTTTTATGTTTGACTTTTGGTCAACCTTTGTGTTAATATTTTGTGTGTGTGTGTGTGTGTTTGTATATTGTGTATGTAAAGTGTATATCTATCTATATATTTTTTTTTAATGACATCCCTTTTTTTCTAGTCTATCAATGACTAATCATGCTGCACCAACCTTATTTGGAACAGCAAGAGATAAAGCCGAGCTGTATCGTGAACGATATACTATTTTACACCAGGTAAGTTGGGAGTGGAGGAACACCAATAAATTGGGGAGAAAAAAGAGCTTTGGGAAATCTCAAGGATGTTTAAAGGATGCAGTTTTGTAGATTAAAGTTGGTTATTCAAGGCTAGGTTTGGTGGCTCATGTTCATAATTCCAGTACTTGAGATTGCAGAGGCAGGAGGATTGCTGCAAGTTTGAGGCCAGCTTGGTGTAAACAGTGATTTCCAGACCATTGGGGCTTTATAGTAGGACCCTGTCCAAAAAAAAAGTCATTCTGTAGACTGTTAATGGGCTTTCTGATTGATGCCCTATTGAGAACACAGAGATATGAAGTACATTTCCCTTTAATAATGATGTTAAAGAGAGTGGCCAGCACTTAATACCTGATATTGAGATTTCAAGTATTGTGCAGTACTTTGCATGCATTATTTACCACATTTGATCCACTAACAGGAATAGATTCATGAATGCTAGCATTATTCCTATTTTACAGATGAGGAAGCTGAAGGCTGGAGAGGTTTCATAACTTTGCCAAAGGTCACATGTAGAGAGTTGGGATAGGATTCAGACCTAGCCTGTCTAATTTGTCCAAAGCCTGCTATATTCCCTTCAAGGAAAGTAGAACTTTATTATGCGCTCTAAAAGATAGAACCAAGCAGGGCTTCACGGACACTGGCGTTTCACATGGTTCTTGTGGACATGCATGGTAACACTGAACAAGGACCGAGCAAGGGAAAATGGACTTTGTACAGGAAATGGTGAGCAAGGGGGGTAGTGTGGAAGTGAGTTGCCTGCAATCCCAGCTACATGGGAGGCTGAACCAGGAAGATTACAAGTTCAAAGTCTACATAAACTAGAGTGAGTTCAGTAGTAGCCTGGGCAACTTAACGAGACCCTGTGTCAAAAGACAAAGCAAGAAAGCCTATGGATACAGCTCAGTGGTACAGGGCTTGCCTAGCATGTATGAGACCCTAGGATCAATGCCCAGCACCACAAAAAAGATGAGCAGGGTTTTGAACCTCAGAGTGCAACGGGATACTGCTAATCCATTAACACAAGGAAGGTTTATTGGGGGGATTATGTCAGATTCTGTTTCAAGCATCGGAGTTAGGGTTGTCAGGAGGAGGAGATACATAAATGCAGATGAGGTCCGTGGGGCAAGGGCTGGATTGCTGAGAAGGGCTTAGGAGGCATCTGCAGTGAGTGAAGCCCTGGGGTGTGAGGAGAAGGCCTGAGAGAAAGGAGGGTAGAAGAAGAAAGGCAAGAGGTGAGGGTCTGGGCGGGCTGGGATGGTGCCGCGGGGCTGGAGCACAGGGCTGGGGGGTGGGGCGGTGGCAGGCATTGCAGGTGTGAGAATGAGGATGAAGAGGTGAGGTCTGAGGATACCTGTCCTCACCCTGAGCTGCAGCTCTGCCCCTGTCATGGTTTTGCGTGGAAGTCTGTAGAGGACGGGTGCTGCTGCTCCTGAGGGCCGAGACCTTCCACCCCATGCTGTTGGCCTCGTCTGTACTTTCCAACTCTTATTTCCGCCACTTAGCCTAAGCTGGGCTGTGCTTCCCGCTTCTGAAACCCGCTGTGAAATTCCCAGTTTTGGAAGGGCCCTCTCAGATCCCGCCATCCTGAAGCTTCTCTTCTTTTTTAATTATTTTATGAAATACTGGGTTTCAGATGACATGTACTTCGATCATATTTGTCCCCATCAGTCTCTCTTGTCTTCCCCTTCATGGTCCCTTGTCGACTTTCATGTCTTTTTTTTTTAGTCTAGATTCTGCATGTGAGCAAACACTATTGTTTACTCGGCCTGTTTGATCTGGCTTCTTTTGCATAGGATGGTCTCCAGCTCTGTCCACTCTCCTGAAAATGAATTTGTTCTTTGTGGCTGAATAATATTCCGTGTGTGTGTATGCTGACGTGGCTTCCTTCCAGTGTATACCGGGAGTCACACGGCATGATCATCTGAGTGTGTGTATGTGTGTGTGAGAGTGTATGTGTGAGTGTGTATGTGTGTGTGTGTGTTTGTTTGTGTGTGTGTATGTGTGAGTGTCTATGTGTGAGTGTGTGTGTGTGTGTGTGAGTGTGTGTGCGTGTGTGTGTGTGTGTGTGTGTGTGTGTGTGTGTGGCAGACCCAGCATGCACCAAGCGCGGCATGCTTTCACACTGAGCTACAGCCCCACCCTGTGCTAGTTTACTTTTGTCAAGCTTCCACACTGGTTTCCACGGTTGCTGGATTGATTGACACTCCTGCCCTCGAGGAATGAGGGTTGTGTCCACGCATCCCCTCCTCCCATCCGGCATTATCACTAAAATTGGTTGTTTCCTTCTTTAAAAGATTTTTATTTATGTGTATGTGTGTCTCTCTGTGGGTGTCTGCCACATGTATGCAGGTACTCTCAGAGGCCAGAAGACGGTGTTGGATCCCCTGGAGCAGGTGTTAGAGGAAGTTTTTGTTTGTTTGTTTGTTTGGTTTTTGGTTTTTCGAGACAGGGTTTCTCTGTGTAGCTTTGCGCCTTTCCTGGATCTCGCTCTGCAGACCAGGCTGGCCTAGAGGAAATTTTAAGCCACCTGTGTGAGTGCTGGGACCCAAACTCAGGTCCTCTGGAAGAGCAGGAAGCACTCTGAACCATGAGGTCATCTCTCCTTCCCTGTTGTTTTCTTGACAGCCTATCTGTCTGGGGTGAGATACAACCTCAGTGTAGTTTTACCTTTCTTCTTTGGAATTTTTTTATTTCTTGTTATATGTGTGTATATGATGTTTGGGGGAGCACATGTGTCATGGCCCTTTTGTGGAAGCCATAGACAAGTCTTTGGAGTGGGTTCTCCCTCCCACCTTTCCATGGGTTCTGGGGATTGAACTCAGGCCGTCAGGCTTGAGCTGCAGGTGCCTCTACCCACCTCGCCGTCTTGCCGGCTCTTGACTTGCATCACTTGTATGGTTTAGGATGTTGGACCTTTTTTTTTTCGTTTTTGGAGATATATATATATATATATATATATATATATATATATATATATATATATATATATATATATATATATATATATTTCCCCCTCCCCTGCCAAGACAGGGTTTCTCTGTATATTAGAACTCGCTCTGTAGACCAGGCTGGCCTTGAACTCACAGAGATCCACCTGCCTCTGCCTCCCAAGTGCTGGGATTAAAGGCGTGCGCCACCACTGCCTGTTGGATGTTAGACATTTTTAAATGTATTTTTTGTTTGTTTGTATGTTTCTCTCTCTCTCTCTCTCTCTCTCTCTCTCTCTCTCTCTCCTCTCTCATGTGTGTGTGTAGTGCATATGTGTAGACCAGAGATCAGATAGCCTTATCTATTGTTCTCCACCTGACTTTTTTTTAGACAGTGACTCACTGAACCCAACACTCATGAATTGGCTAGACTGGCTGTCTAGGGACCCACCTGTGCCCCCCACCCAGCTCTGGGGTTACAGACGTACACTGTCACACCCACTTTTTAAGTGAATGCTGAGGATCTACACTCAGGTCCTCCGGATTGCACCTGCAGTCACTTCCATGACTGAGCCATCTCCACAGCCCCTGTGGATGTACCGGGCCAATTCCCCCTCTGTAGCTCAGGCTGACCTGGAACTCACTGAGTTTGCTCAGACTTCCTCACACTTTTCATCCTCCCGCTTCAGCTTGCCAAGTGCTGAGATTACAGGCATGAGCCGTATTGGTCATTTGTGTTTCTTCTTTTCAGAAACATTTGTTCAATTCATTTGTCCATTTATTGACTGAATTATTTGTTCTTTTTGAGCTCCTTATGTATTCTGTTATTAATGGCAAATATTTTCTCCCGTTCTGTAGACTGTCTCTTCATTCTGGTAATTATTTCCTTTGCTGTCTCAAAGCTCTGTGTGTGTGTGTGTGTGTGTGTGTGTGTGTGTGTGTGTGTGTGTGTGTGTGTATGTGTTGTATACATGTGTGGACATGCGTAGGGTGTGTGCCCATGCACTTAAGTACAGAACCCAGTGGGAACACTCAGTGTCCTCCTCTGTCACTCTGTCTTATTCTCTGTCCAGTGTCTCTCACTGAACCTGGAGCTTGCTGCTTTTCAGCTGGGTGGTGGCCAGCATGTCCCAGTGGTCTCCCTGACTCCCTTCTCCTCACTTCCCCAGCGTTGGGGTTCGAGGTGTGCACAGCCACACCGAGCTTTTCAAGTGGGTGCTGGGGATCTGAACTCAGGTCCCCTTGCTTCTGCAGCTGCATACTCACTGGGCCATCTCTCAAGCCCCTGCCAAAGCCTTTTATTTTGATGCAGTCCTATTACTTAGATTTGGTTATTATAACCTGAGCTAGAGATGTCCTATTCAGAAAGTTGTTGCCTCTGTCTATGTCTAGAAGTGTTTTTTCTGTTTCCCTGTAGTAGTTTCAAAGGCTTGGTTCTTAGATTAAGGTCTTTGATGTATTGTGAACTGACTTCTGTACAGGATGAGAGAGATGAATCGGTTTCACCCTCTGTGTGGATACCCAGTTTCCCGGGACCATTTGCCAGAGAGGCTTCATTTCCCCGAGGTATATTTCTGGCACCTTTTGAAAATTAGGTGTCTGTAGCCGCATGGGCTTATTTCTAGGTCCCAGGTTCTGTTGCATTGATTGGCATGTCTGTTTTTGACCCAATGCCATGCAGGTTTTGTTAGTATAGCTCTGTAGCATAGCTTGAACCCGGTTGTTGTGACGCCTTCAGTATTGTTCTTGCTCAGGATTGCTTTTGCTATTCAGAGTTTTTGTGCTTTCGGAACAATCATAGGTTTTATTTATTTATTTATTATGTTTCTATGCAGAATGCCACTGGAATTTTGATGGGGATTATATTGAATCTATAGGTTGTTTTTGGTAATATAACCATTTTCACAATGTTAATTCTGCTGGCCCATGAACATGAAACGTCTTGCCATTCAAAGCCTTTCTCGATCTCCGGTTGGATGCGGTGTGTTCCTTGTTCAAGCCCATTGAGCTGCGTGTCTTCTGTGTAACTTACTCAGTGGGCCTTGCCTTGCAGTCATCCTGCTCCACACTCTTTCCATACCACGGGGTCCTTGGTTTTTAACTCCGCAGCATTTGTCGTAGTGCTTTTTACCAATCTATTAACAACTCTCTCTCTCTCTCTCTCTCTCTCTCTCTCTCTCTCTCTCTCTCTCTCTCTCTCTCTCTCTCTCGTTTCTGTGCCTGAAATGTGCTTTTGTGGTGTAAGGAAGGTTGGGCTGAGGTTCGCTGTGTAGCCTCGGTTGACCTCAAACTAACTCAAGACCTTCCTGCCTCGGTCCTGAGTGTTGATATTAGAGGCATGTGCAACCATTCCCAGACCCTCCTCGTCTGTTTCAGTCTACGGTACTGTCACTTGGCCTTGCCTTTCGTGTTCCTCGATTGTGAGACAGAGGAGATGAATGGAGTCCATTCACATTTTCATTGTGTGTTTACTTTCCTGGAAATACATTTGATTTTGTCATCTTTCTGCTTCAGAATATTTTTCAGAGAGGGTCTCAGGCTAGTCCCAAACTCACTATGTAGGGTGGCCTTGAACTTTTGAGCCTCCTGCTTCTGCCTCAAGAGATCCAGGCATGTCCCACTGTGGCCAACTTTTCTGTGGTGCCAGGGATGGAACCCAGAGCTGTGTGGGTGCTAAGCAAGCACTGTACCACATCCTCAACTCTTCTGTAAGCCGTCTTAAGATTGTGAGAAACTCACGGTGACTAAAACCAAAGAACAACTGTTAGTGTGGCCTGTATTACCAGGAAGGCTGGAGGTCTGTGGTTTCAAGCCTGGCTGGATCCAGGTGCTCATCCACCATCACGAGGCACCTGTCTTTTTTGTATCTCAGCTTTTTCTTTTCTTTTCTTTTTAAATTATCCTTTTATTAGACCTTGCCACCACTTGTGCTGGGGACAAAAGATGGGTGCCATGTTGGCCCTGATGTGTTGGCCAGGTTTAGGTCCTAGTATATCCTTTTTGCAAAACAAAACAAAACAAAACAAAAACCAAAAAACAAACAAACAAACAAAAAATTATCCTTTCAAATAAATTCTCCTTATGGAATAACAAAAATGGCCACTAGTAGCCATAGCAACTGTCAGAAAGAGCCCTCCTTTCCTGTAGTCCTGCAGAAGTCTTCACTGTATCTCTTATCAGCCTAGCTTGATGCACTTGCTCATCCTTTCTTCAGTCCACGTCTCGGCTTTCATCTTTTAGGCCTGGGCTGTCTGTCTTCAGAAGGGGAAAGGGGCAGCAGCCTGCCCAAAGTGCATGAGCTGATGGGAGCAGAGAAACAGTTCCCTAAATAATTGCTGTCCCTCATCCAACAGTCCACCTTGTGCACGCTCACACTGAGCTCTGTATCGGGTGGTAGTTAATTCTGACAAGCTTGGGTTCTTTCCTGGTGACTTGACTGTAGACTGGTGGTGAATTTTGATTGTAAGCCTAACTGGATCAAGAAATGCTTATGAATGCCATCGGGTGTGTTTGTGAGGGCGGTTGGGGTGGGGGTGGGGTCAGGGATTTATCCTCCTCTACTCCAGTGTGGACAGCACCATCCACTGGACTAAATACAAAGGAAAGAAGGAAGCAAGCTGAGCAGCGGAGCCTGGTATTTCCCCTGCACCTCTTCATGGTTAGCATGGGCCGCGGTTCTCAACCGAGGTTCTCAACCGCGGTCCTCAACCGTGAGCCGAGTAAAGCCCTCCCTCCCTGAAGGTTCTTTTTGTCAGACATTGGGTTGCAGCAGTGGATGAGAGAGTTAACTAATGCAGAGCTTCCCACAGCATTCTTCCTTTGGATACCCCAATTTCTCAGCCTAAAGTTTCTTGTTATCACCCTCTTTTTCTTCCTTCAGCATTCCCTCATTTGGGTCTTGTTAAATCGTCTCTTTGGCCTGGTGTACAGCCAGTCCTTACAGTACTGTGTTGTATGGTGGTGTCTGAGTTAGGGTTTCTATTGCTGTGAAGAGACACCATGACCACAGCAACTCTTACAAAGAAAACATTTAATTGAGGTGGCTCACTTACAGTTTCAGAGGGTTTTTGTTGTTGTTGTTGTTTGTTTTTGTTTTTTTGTTGTTGTTGTTTTTTGAGACAGGGTTTCTCTGTGTAGTTCTGGTGCCTGTCCTGGATCTTGCTCTGCCGACCAGGCTGGCCTCGAACTCACAGAGATCCGCCTGCCTCTGCCTCCCGAGGGCTGGGATTAAAGGCATGCGCCACCCCCGCCTGGCTAGTTTCAGAGGTTAATTTGTTATTATCATGGTGGGAAGCAAGGCAGCATGCAGGCAGATGTGGTGCTAGAGAGGTAGGTGAGAGTTCTTACATCTTGATTCGCAGGCAACTGGAAGTGGTCTGAGACACGGGGCATGGCTTGAGCGTATATGAGAACTCTAGGCCTGTCTACACAGTGACACACTTCCTTCAACAAGGTCATACCTACTTCAAAAAAACCACACCTTCTAATAGTGCCACTCCCTTTGGGGGTCTTTCAAACTACCACAGGAGGCTTTCTCTCTCTCTCTCTCTCTCTCTCTCTCTCTCTCTCTCTCTCTCTCTCTCTCTCTCTGTAGGGGTTGGGGATTTAGCTCAGTGGTAGAGATGCCTAGCTGGTGCAGGGCCCTGGGTTTGTAGTGGGGGAATTGCTAGGTGTTTGCATGCTGTTAAACTAATACAGGTTTTCAAATGTGATGAGAAGAAGCAACAGTAACAGCTTAGGGACACTGTTTTGTCTTTGGTGTTTTAATGACTCTTTCCTTTAAATGTCCAGTTCAGTGATTCATAAGGCTCTCTCTTTCTTACAGAGGACACACAGACATGAATTGTTTACCCCTCCGGTGATAGGCTCACACCCCGAGGAAAGCGGGAGCAAATTCCAGGTTTGAGCATTGTCTTAATTATTTAGGAGCTGTATTATAGTGATACAAGTGTAATGTTTATTGCTACTTTTTTGTACACTTATTTTGATGTGTGCTCGTGGGCTGTGGCCCACATGGAAGTCACAGGAGAACTTGCAGGAGCTGGGTCTTTGTCCCACCTTGTGTAACCTGGGCATTGAACTCAGGACATTAGACTTGGTGGCAAGTATTTTTCTCCAGTGAGCCATCCTGCCTGGCTCGCTACTTTTAATTTATTGATTTTTTTTTTTTTTTTTTTTTTTTAATTTTTGCTTGAGATAAGATCTCACTATATACCCTGGCTGGCCTGAAACTCACTATGTAGAGAGGCTGGCCCCAGATACATATACCTCTGCCTCCCATGCCTGGCTAATTCACTGAATTTTAAATGAAAATAAACTCGTGTACCTGTTAAACTGGCTTGCAGGCATGGCTACCTGACTGTTGCTGGTAAGGGCCATGCCTAATGCTGTGGGTTCTGTAGCTCTCCAGTAGAGGTTAGTTCGTCTTTGGAGCAGGCCTGGTACCAGGGAAACGTCCACATAGTCTCTGGCCTCACACCAACACTAGTCCTAAGCCTTGCGCTGGTTTTCTGATCAGCTTTTCATTACCCTTTGTGCCCTCACTCACAACACTGATCGTTGCCTACCCTTTCTTGATCACCAGACTTGTTAGACTAAAACGTGCCGTATCCATTGTAAGGAAAACGTAATGTATCAGAGGAGCATTGGCTTCAGGAGCCCCCACCCCTGGTGTACGGAAGAGACAGGGAAGAGTGAGTGTAAGAACACACAGGGGCCCTGCAGTTGTAACTTGAACGGGGGAGAGCTGGACTGTGTGCGCCTTCCGCTGTCAGAGTTTGGAGGTGATTCCCAAACAGTTCTGTCATTTTTGGTTCTGCTGTAGGCCTGGCCTGGCCACTGTCAGTCTGTCTGTCTGTAGCTCTCTCCTCCTCACCAGTGCTCGGAACCCTGCTCAGGGACAGTCCTTGCTTCTTCTGTCTGGGCCTTGCCAGTTTCCTGAGGGTCTCAGTGGATTTTGAGGAAACCTCTTGGGTGTTCATTAGATTCTTTACCTTGGTGGATCAGAATTCATTGTGCTGAGGACTCTGTTAACAGAGACTGAAACAGTAATACTGGATGAGGTTAAACTAACGTTTGAGAGTGTGGTGGTGCGGGCTGTGATCCTCGCACTTGGGTGGAGACAGGGGAGCGAGGAATCCAAGCTCATCCTCAGCTCTGTCGTGAGTTTGAAGCCGACGTGGGCTGCATGAGACTCTGTTTCAAAAAACAAAAATTAATGTTCAGTGGTGGCACACAAAGAGAAAACACTGGTAGTATTCGAAAGTTTCTGCACTTAACTGTATTACAGTATAATTTATGTCGTCTTGGAAATGGACATGATTCACATCTCCCTACCAGAGTCTGTGTGTGTTGCTGTGTTAGGTTTCTGATGTCAGCGTGCTTGTCCACGGCCCAGAAGCAATGCTTTCTCTTCTCTTTGTCAAAATACTTTTGAGACTTACATGGCTAAATAATGTGTTGCTCTTTTCAGTCTTGCTGTTCAGTTCTGTGTCTGTGATCGTTTGTTTCCTATTTAAGCAACACTTAAGAGCAAGCAGAAACCCAAATAGACTATCTATAGAATCTGAGTGGAAATTTCCTTTTATAAACTACAAAAATAGTGTGTTTCATACGTATTTGGAGGGCTGGGGGCGGAGCTGAGTGATAGAGCGCTTGCCTAGCATATCTAAAGCCCTGGGTTTGATTCTAAAAACAACAGTATTTTATCATGTCTTTGTACTGTGTTGCTTCACATTGATATTTTTTAAATGTAATTCCAGTCCTCCTATCACATGGCATATTAGTTACATAGAGCCTATGCATCCTCCTATATATTTAATCATTCCTAGATAACTTACAATTTGTAATACAATGGAAATGCTATATAAGTTTTTGGTTAGAAGATAATGACAAGAATAAGAAGCTTATGTAGTTGTGGGATGTAACCCAGTGATAGAACCCTTGACAAGCCTGCATGAGGTCCTAGGTCAGATCTCTGATAGTGGTTTAAGAAAAGAAAAAAATCTGTATATGCTCAATATAGACACAACTTGTTTTCAAATATTTTTGAGCCAAAATTAGTTGAAACCACAGGGTTAGAGTCCATAGATACAGAAGGCTGAGTATATATGCTTTCCTTCATGCCTTTAATCCCAGCACTGGGAATCTGTATGAGTCTGAGGCTAGCCTGGTCAACATAGTGAGTTTCAGGCCAGCTAAGGCTACACCACCACAACAAAATGGTAACCTAATTGTTACTTCCTTAATGTTTTTCTTTTCTTCTTTTTGTTTTGAGACAAAAAAAAAAATCTGTCTGTGTAGCTCAGACATTGCTATGTGGACCAGGCTGGCCTCGAACTCACAGAGATCTACCAGTCTCTGCCTCCAGAGTGCTGGTATTAAAGGTGTGTACCACCATACCTAGCTTTGACTTTCTGATATAAAGTATTATTATCAGGTTGGGAATATAAATAACAACTTTAAGGAATACTAAATATAATTAGGATATAAATTTTGAAAAAACATTAATTTTTTGAACGACACTTTAACTTTTTTAATTTTAACGTTTTATGCCTTTGTCTATTTGCCTGCTTGTCTATGTGTACCATGTGTGTGCAATGCCCACGGTGACCAAAAGAGGGCAGCAGGTCCCCTGGCAGTCACAGGCAGTTATGAGCTGCCACATATGGGTGTTGTGAACCAAAGCCAGGTCTTCTGCAAGATCAGTAAATATTCCTAATTGCTCAGCTAGCTGTCTAGCTCCCCAGACTCATTAAGTTTTAAGTAGTACTCATCAAATAAAAAAGTGGGCCAGTGATACCTACCAATCTGCCACTGAAAAGGCAAAAGCAGAAGAGTTGAGAGTTTTAGCCTACCCTGGCGACGTAGCCGGCTATCTTGAAAAGTAAAAACAGGGCCGGCGAGATGGCCCAGGGGGTAAAGGTGTTTGTCACCACCTTGCCCAGCAGAGTTTGCTCCATGGGACCTACATGGTGGAAGGAGAAACTCCCTCAAAGTGTCCCCTGACTTCCACAGCTACCGGACACACTCTTTCTTCAGTACACAAACGTATATAACCGTGAAAAAATAATTGAAAAAATGATAAATAAGACTGTCAAGGTGGCTCAGCAGGTAAAGGCCCTTGCTGTCAAGCCTGATGGCCTGGACTAGATGCCTTAGGGTGAAGGAGGGAATGGACTCCCTCAATACTCAATATGGATGCATGTCCCTTGCCCCAGTACGAAAATTATATGGTATATGCTTGTGAGTCCAGCACTTGGGAGGCTGGGGCAGGAGGATTGCTTCCTGCCAGTTCAAGACCAGCCTGTACTATACAAGGAGTATCAGGCCAGCTAGGGCTGTATAACAACCAAACAAGCCAGGCAGTGGTGGTGCATGCCTTTAATCCTAGTACTCAGAAGGCAGAGGCAGGCTGATCTCTGAGTTCGAGGCCAGCCTGGTCTCCAGAGTGAGTTCCAGGACAGCCAGAACTACACAGAGAAACCTTGTCTCGAAAAACCAAACCAAAACAAACAACAACAAAACACAATAAAACAAAAATAATAAATATTTACTATCCACGAAGGTGCATTGTGAGGCTTTAGTCATTGGTAACCATACATTTCTTCTCCTGTGTGTGTGTGTGTGTGTGTGTGTGTGTGTGTGTGTGTGTGTGTGTGTTTGTGTTGTTTTGTTCTGTTTTAAGATTGTGTGTTTATAGCCTGGGCTGTGCTCGAACTCACTGAGGTCCAGGCTGGCCTCAGACACAGCATTCCTCCATCCTTAGGAATGAATCCCTGTATTTGATTTCTTTGGTTACATTTTTGTTCATTATACATTTGAAATTTAGCTTTTTGTAGGAGGAAACTAAACTTGCAGATTAATCTTCCTGTTGTAAAGCAGCTATATGTAGCAAACTTGTACTCGGCATTCACTTATCTGTAAGAAAATTAGAATATGCTTATAATCGTTAAGGATTTATTCTGTTTTATTTTAGCTTAAAACAATAGAAACTTTACTGGGTAGTACAAGCAAAGTTGGCGACGTGATTGTCCTTGGAATGATAACCCAGCTGAAAGAGGTAAGTGAAGACTGCCGGGCTTCCTTTTTACCTTTTTGGACTTGAGTTGGCGATGCATTGCTGTGGCAATGCATTTTCATAAAAAAAAACAAAAAACAAAAAAAACCCCGAAAACACAGGAACACATTCTTCACAGAAAGCACAGTAGCTACCCTCTTCACCTGTGTCCAGTTTTCTGTCCTTAGAGGGAAAGACTGACCAGGTGTTCAATTTGCATAGCCTCCGGGTAGCCCCCGAGTGACCTCTGCTTGAACTGACTCTGGGTTTCGGAATGAGAGAGCTGCTGACCACATCCTGGTGAGCTGGAGGTCCTGGTCATTCTCTTAGTAAAGCGTCTGGTGAGGCCGAATGGCGAGCAGCCAGGCCTTCCCTGTCACCCCGTGGTCTGCAGCTCTTGTTGCTCAGTGCCTGGGAGTCTCGGGGAAGTGGTTAGTCTGAGGCTGCCAAGAAATAAATGTAGACGTGTGGACTGGGTATTACACCTCCAGATCCATGCCTCTCTGTTGTGTCCTGTTGTCACACTTGGTGGTCCTTTAATTATCTGTAATAGGATTCATTTTTACACAAATGTGAGTCTGTTTCTTTAATTCTGTTTTAGGGGAAGTTTTTCCTGGAAGATCCCACTGGAACAGTACAGCTGGATCTTAGTAAAGCTATATCCTTAAAGAAAAAAAAATATGACTGGATTTAATGACGAATGCCTTTAATCCCAGTACTAGGGAGGCAGAGGCAGGCGGATCTCTGTGAGTTTGAGGCCAGCCTGGGATACAGAGTGAGTTCCAGGACAGCCAGGGCTGTTGCACAGAGAAACCCTGTCTTGAAAAAATAAAAAAAGATATTCTGAGCCAGGTGTGGTGGTACACGCCTTGAATCTCAGCTCTCCAGAGACAGAGGCAGGCCAGTCTCTGAGTTTAAGGTCAGCCTTGTCTACATAGTGAGCTCCAGGCCAGCCAGGGCTACATAGTGAGACCCTGTTTCAAAAAAAAAAAATTAGGGCTAAAGAGATGGCTGAACAGATAAGGGCAGCTGCTGCTATAGAATCTGGGTTCAATTCCCAGCACCCACATGGCAGGCACAACCATCTATAACTCCGGTTCCAGGGAGTCTGATGCCCTCTTCTGGTCTCCTCAGGCTACAGACATGCATGCAGGCAAAACACCCATACATATAAAACAGAACAAACTAATAAACTTTTGAAAATTTAAAAAGAGAACTCTGTTTTCGGGCTGGGAGTGTAGCTTCTTGGGAGATCACCTGCATAGCACTTACAAACATAATAAAAATCATAAGTAAATAAAATGATTAAGTTAAAGGAACTGGAGAAATTGCTTTTATATCATTCTTAAACGTGTCTCTTTGGATTTCCAGTATAACTTGTATGTGGTGGTAACACTGGAATACAGACACACTTTTAGAGACTAAAGTCTTTCTTATTGGGGAATCTGGAGGAATCCCTGAAGAAATTTGTAACATGCTAAGACTGACATATACATCATTGTGAAGTTTTCAGTTTATTATAATTTTTTAATTTAAAATTACAATTGGGGTGTGTGTGTCTGTGTGTGTGTGTGTGTGTGTGTGTGTGTGTGATGTATATCCATTGGTGTGTATGTGGACGTCACAGGACAACTTGCAGGGGTCTGGTCTCTCCTACCATGCGGGTGCTGAGTGTTGAACTCAGTCTTGCCAGTGAGTAGTGTCTTTACCTGCTGAGCCATCTTGCCCTCCTGCGGTTTATTGTTTAAAACTCTTTTCAGGGCCAGGCATGGGTGCTCACTTGTAGTCCCAGCACTTGGAAGGCTGAGTTTTAGGAGTTCTGAGGCCAGTCTGGGCTACATGTCTCAACCTTCCCCCACCACAAACAAACAAGACCTCCCGTGTAACAGCAGTACAAGCCCCTAAGAGAAATCTAAAACAACACCCCAAAGCTAGAAGTGCCCTGTCGCTCAGGCAGGTATGCTGGCCTTGAACTCTTCCTCAGCTGCTTTGTACCAGTTCCACAGTGGCCTATACACCGAGGCGTGCTTTGTCCTGGCGGAAGGTAAGCGATGCGCCCTTTTCCTGTCCTTGCTAGACAGTCAAACTGTTCCTACTTGGGGAAGACACCTTCCGATGTCATTCCAGAGGACATTCACGACGAGCATGTGACCTTGGCACGATGAGCAGGGGACTCTTGAGAAACGGGCTGTTGAAAAGGTTTCAGGGCTGAGGAAAACGTCTTGAGATTAGACATTGGAGAAAGCGGCACAGCCCGCGTGTACTGAAAACCACCCATGTGCACGCTGCGCAGTGTGCGTCGCAGTTTGTAAGACGGAAAGTCTCCTTTGGACTTTATATGGGGTCACACGCTCAATAACTTCTCATCAATGTGGCTGGTCTCTCTCTCTGACGTGTGCCATGAATCCCCTTTCACTCCACCCTAAAATATGAGTCTACTGGGATGGGATATGCTTGTTTAAGGTAGTTTTCCTTATAAAATTGGACAGTCCGTGGCTCTGTAGTTGGATATCTCAGTAAGATTGGTGACTTCTGTAGTTGAATTCATTGCTTTATGTGACGTGGATTTGCCTTTTCAAAAATGAACAGGTAAAAGTGATTTGTTACCATTTGTTTCCTTATTTATTATTTTGTATTTTTTTAGGTTGGTTTGAAGATCAAGTGTTTCATGTCAATGCCTTTGGATTCCCACCCACTGAACCCGCTAGTACCACAAGGTATTCTATGCTACAGGAATTTGTATATTCCCAATAGCGAATGTAATGTTTATCTCAGTCATTACCCAGTGTCTACACTTTGTGTTGAAATGGAAAAAGCAATGGAAACTCACGTGTCTTAGCTCTAGGAGATCTGATGCCCGCTTTTGGTCTCCACAGGTACACGCTCACATGACATGTATTCTTTCTCTCTGTCTCTGTCTCCCCCTACAGGTACACTCATGTG
Source organism: Peromyscus californicus insignis (assembly GCF_007827085.1). Classification (NCBI taxonomy): domain Eukaryota; kingdom Metazoa; phylum Chordata; class Mammalia; order Rodentia; family Cricetidae; genus Peromyscus; species Peromyscus californicus. The sequence goes on from NW_026294447.1 coordinate 86,456,320, forward strand.
ACATACATTTTCTCTCTCTCTCTCTCTCTCTCTCTCTCTCTCTCCCTCCCCCCCTTACACGTACACTGTGACATACATTTTCTCTCTCTCTCTCTCTCTCTCTCTCACACACACACACACACACACACAAACACACACAAATACCCAAATAAAAATTTTAAAGTGAAAATAGAGAAAAAAAATAGACTATAAAGGCATAAAAAGAAAAATGAATTTAATGAGCCTATTCTTTATGTTACGATTTATATATCTATATGAATTACCTATATAGATAATTCTCATTATTTATGGAGTCTAGTCCAAATCCCTGTCAGTGTACAGTGTGTGACTCAGTGGTGCATGAACAGTGAAACAAAATGAGTTGCCAGGCACTTGTGAAGCCGAGGTAGAGGGTAGCACTGCCTTCTTGCTTCATACAGAAGGGGTAGTACGAGAAGCTCCAGCCTGGGGCCAGCCAGGGGAGCCACTGAGGGGACTTGACTTGCTCCTGTGTCACTAAAGTGTGCTGTTACTATAACCTGTCCTAAGGAGACTTGATAGGGCATCAGTGGCAGACCTGAGAACCAGCTGTGCTCACATCTGCCTGGGGAAATGGTGGCTTTAGTGAGCTTACAGGATCATGGGTGACCTATTGAAGTCTCGCCCCAGCATGGACGATGATTCCCCGTAAGTGCATAGATGGAGTCCATTCTCCTCAGTTAACCTTACACCTCCCAAGACTGTGTAACTGGGCCAGGATGACATATAGCCATGTGCAGAGTGTCTGGACCGTCCAGTGAGGTTCTATTTACTGCCCCATCCCCTCCTGTGAAGACTGCCAGTAGGCCCAACCTTGTTGGGGGTCTCTGCGGGTAATCACAGCTGGTCTGATTAAAATGGAAATGGCTGCTGTGCTCTGAGAACAGCTTTTGAAGCGTGTATACTGGGTATCCCTTTATAGCCTGTTTTAGAATGTGTGTGTGTCCGCGCACATGCACATGTGTGTGTTTTAAATGATGTGCAGGCAACATACTTCATGTCTGGAATACCGTGTTGCACGATTGTTGTATCTGGCACATTTTTACTTTCTTGGTGAATAGACATGGTATAGGAGATAACCATGTTGTAATTATATAGGGCGTACTATGGAAATATTAATTTTTTTGGAGGGCCTTCTAATGCATCAGTGAAGACTTCTGCGAAACTGAGACAGCTGGAAGATGAGAACAAGGACGCCATGTTTGTGTTTGTGTCTGATGTTTGGTTGGACCAAGTGCAAGTGTTGGAGAAGCTTCACATAATGTTTTCCGGTACATATTATTTTTGTATTCTTTCTTGAACTGTTCTGAGGGATTATATCCTAAAACTAAATGTTTGCCGTGGTAGAGTGCATCTGTGGGCCCTGCTACATGGGAGCCAGAGGTGGGTGATTGAACCATGATTAGAGACCAGTCTGGGCAACATAGGCAATCTTGTTTTCAAAACAAAAGCTTTCACAGTTAAAGCCAGCCAAGCGTGATGACGCATGCCTTTAATCCCATCACTTGGAAAGTAGAGGCAAGTAGATCTCTGTGGATTCCAGGCCAGCTAGGGCTATATAGTGAGATCCTGTCTCAAAAATAATTAAATAAATAAAACAAAATTTTCAGCCTTGAAAAGCTATGTTCTTGCCGGGCGGTGGTGGCGCACGCCTTTAATCCCAGCACTCGGGAGGCAGAGCCAGGTGGATCTCTGTGAGTTCGAGGCCAGCCTGGGCTACCAAGTGAGTTCCAGGAGAGGCTCAAAGCTACACGGAGAAACCCTGTCTCGAAAAAACCAAAAAAAAAAAAAACCAAAAGCTATGTTCTTTTATTCTCTAGGTTATTCTCCGGCACCTCCAACCTGCTTTATTCTCTGTGGTAATTTTTCATCTGCACCATATGGAAAAAATCAAGTTCAGACTTTGAAAGGTATTGAAGATCTTGTTTATAAGAGTGCTTCTAAGCTGAGTGGTGGCGCACGCCTTTAATCCCAGCACTCAGGATGCAGAGGCAGGTGGATCTCTGTGAGTTCGAGGCCAGCCTGGTCTACAGTGCAAGTTCCAGGATAGCCAGGGCTGCACAGAGAAACCTGTCTTGAAAAACAAACAAATCATTAAGAGTGTTTCTAGCCGGGCGGTGGTGGCGCACGTCTTTAATCCCAGCACTCAGGAGGCAGAGCCAGGCGGATCTCTGTGAGTTCGAGGCCAGCCTGGGCTACCAAGTGAGTTCCAGGACAGGCGCAAAGCTACACAAAGAAACCCTGTCTCGAAAAACCAAAAAAAAAAAAAAAAAAAAAAGAGTGTTTCTATATTTATATAAATTACATTGATAAATTATATTTTAATTTTATTAAAGAACTATAGGGTTGTACTTAATCAACTGTAACTTTATGGATGTATACAAATTAAATTAAATATCTTTAAAATTTTTTAGACTCCCTAAAGTCTTTGGCAGACATAATAAGTGAATACCCAAGTATCCACCAAAGGTAAAGATCTCTGTGACTACCTTTTTTTGTTTTTAATCCAAAATAGTTTTTTTTTTAAATGAAACATGAAGTTTATTTATATCAATGATTATAAAGAAATTGCCTGTAGAAAGAGAAAAAGTTGAGAGTGTTAAAAGATCCCAGAATAAAATTCTCACATCATCATGTGTGTTAGACTGCTCTCTGGATTTATAGTGAAACCAAACTTAGAAGGCAGAGTGGCAAGTTGATCTGTAGCTTTTGGTGACACTTGTTTGGAGATGGACCTTCCGTATGATCATCACTGTCCTCATGAACCTCTGTAAAGACAAATCAGTCTGAGCCAGCAAGGTGGCTTGGTGGGTGGAGGTGCTTGCCAAGCCTCCTAACTGAGTTCAATTCCTGAGACCCATAAAAGGAGAAAACCAACTCCTACAAGATGTCCTCTGAATCCCACATGTGTGCCTTAGCAGACACAGGCTTGTACATACATATATGTGCACGTGTGTGCAAGCGTACACACATGTAAAATTATGTAAGATTCAGTCCGTCAGCCACACTAGCCACAGTTAAAGCATCCTCAGGGACTGGACCGTGCAAATGCACTTGTCACCATACTACTAATGCATAGTTTTAGATTGGAGACTTTCAGAAGTTTATTAAAATGCATAAAATTAAAAAAATTGTAGGTAGGCATAATGGCACCCGAGTACTGGGGAGACTGAGGCAAGAGGATTGCAGATTCCAGGCTACATAACAAGACATCTACTCTAAAAAACAAAAAAAGCCTGTGATTCAGTGGGAGGCAGTGACTAATTTCTGCTCCGGGGATGTCGCACGCTGTTATTTCTAACGGCTGGTGTTGGATTTTCCTGCAGTAGCCGCTTTGTGTTTGTGCCTGGTCCCGAGGACCCTGGCTTTGGTTCCATCTTACCAAGGTAATCTTCGCTCACATTTGTTTTCTATTTTTTGGCAGTCGGGAGAATGGTGTAAAATCTATAACCACCTCCCATATCACATTGTTTTTATAGGCCGCCACTTGCTGAAAGCATCACGAAGGAATTCAGACAAAGGGTCCCTTTCTCAGTTTTCACTACCAATCCTTGCAGGTAAGTAGCAGCATTTTGTGCTCAACTTCTTTCATTTCATTGAAAAAGTATTCTTCTAATTTATTTCTGAACTTTGAGTAAATCTAAAAAGAAAATTTGGTTTTGGATTCCTCAAGGTTTGAAAAATATTTTAACTATATGCAAATACTTAGCTAATAGTGAAGTTATGGTCTCTGTGCTGGCAACAGTGTTTCCAGCTTACTCCGAACCCCACACTCTCGGGTCTGGATGTCCACTGTCGTCTTTTTCTGGATGTCTGGTAGATAGACAGCTCTGATGCCCCCCGAGCTGACACCATCTCTCACCTGTACTGGGGCATCCCCATCTCATTTTGTGGTCCTTTGATTTTCCAATTGCTCAGGCCATAACCATGGAGGTTTCCCTTACACACAGTTTTTGAGGTAGCCCTATCAACTTCCAAGGTCACCTCTCACATTTATGACCCACTGGTCCTCTCTAATCTGGATTATTAGTCTCTGAACTGGCCTCTGGCTTCCACTCCTCCCTGTAGAGACCATGTCATGTTGCCCTCCTGTCTCGAAAGATGGGGTCTCTCATCCTTGCAGAGGTAGTCATGCCCACCCTGCATTTCCTCTCCCAGTTACTTCCTCACGTCAGTGTCTGCGCCCCAAGCATGCAGGGCACACTCCAGCCTTGGGTCCCATGTTTTGCCTCTTCCCCCGACTGCAGTGCCCTGCCTCCGGATGTCTTAGGTCACTGTGTCTGATGAGCCTTCCCAGCTCTAATCCCATCCTCCAGCCTTCTAAACCCTCTTCTCCCAAGTGTCATCCCTCTTCACCTGTCTCTCTTTTCCAGCCAACATCATTATCATGTCTTTAATTTCTTTGCCCTCTTCCCGCATGTAAAGTGTGTAAGACTCGTATCTTTTTCTTCTGTTCTGTTCACTAATCTTTGCATAGTGTTGGGCACCTATTAAGAACTTAGTAAAGGGCTGGGAGTGCATCTCAGTGGTAGAGTGCTTTCATGGGAAATGTAAAGGGCTTGGTTCAAACCCTAGCACTCTGCATGTGCAAGACACACACACACACACACACACACACACACACACACAGAGAGAGAGAGAGGGAGAGAGAGAGAGAGAGAGAGAGAGAGAGAGAGAACTCTAAATAATTACATTGGAGAACAGATGAGATAGACTGGTTGAATTTCTGCTGTGGTGACCATTGAGAAGTGCAGTGGGTGATGTTGATATTAAAAGACTTTTTAAAATCTTTTTTTTCCTCTGAGGAAGTCAAATATTCAACTACTGCTTTATTTCAGAATTCAGTATTGTACACAAGAAATTATTGTCTTTCGTGAAGACTTAGTGAATAAAATGTGTCGAAACTGTGTTCGTTTTCCTAGTAGCAGTTTGGATATTCCTACTCATGTAAGTAGTCTTCTTTGGTAAACTACCTTTTCTTTTGTATTTATTTATTTTATTAAATTGTGTATATGGATTTTTACCTGCATGTATGTACGTGTGCCATGGTTGTGCCTGATGCCTATGGAGGCAGCATTGGATTCCTTGGGACTGGAGTTAGAGAGGGTTGTGAGCCCCCATGTGGGTGCTGGGAATCGAACCCTGGTCCTGTACAAGAGCCACAGTGCTCTTAACCACTGAGTCAGTACTCCAGTCCTTGGTTTTGTTTTAAAAGATTTATTTTTTAGTTTTGTCATTTCTGTGTGTGTATCTTTGTGAGCATAGTATGCACATGTATGTGCACATTTTGGAAGCCAGAAGAGGGCATTGGGTCCCTTGGAGCTGAGTTACAGGTGTTGGCAAGCAGTCTGACATGGGTGCTGGGATCTGAACTCGGGTGCTCATGACTGCTTAACCACTGAGCCATCTCTTCAGCTCTTGTGGGCTTTTGTTTTTGTTTGTTTGTTTGTTTTTCAAGACAGTTTCTCTTCTGGCTGTCCTGGAACTCACTCTGTAGACCAGGCTGACCTCGAACTCAGAGATCCGCCTGCCTCTGCCTCCTGAGGGCTGGGGTTAAAGGCGTGCACCACCACCGCCTGGCTTTGATTGAACTCTTTTAAATACTGTGCTTTATGAACTTGGATAAGCTCCTGTGCGCTTGTGTTTTGCTGTTCCTTGTGGAACGTAGTAGTGGAGTTCTGTTCTTATGTCGGGGTTGTGGCTTTCTGTTGAAGAACCTAGAGACAGATGGAAGGCCAGAGCAAGCAGGGGCTTTGTTTGAAGCTTCTCGGTTTCCCTGAAAATTCTTAGATTTACTTCATAATATGTGTATTATTTTTATAAGATGTTCATATTTCTCACGTTTATTACATATTTCATATGGTGTGTCCACATCAGGAGGACATGCAGTGTTTATCTTGTAAATTCCAAGTTCTCAAACATACAGTTGTCATTGAGAGGTATGAAGTAAATCACTTTGTTTTGTTACAAATTTCTTTTTCTTTTTAAAGGTGTAGCCCGGGTTGACTGGCTACTGACTCCTAACTTACACTATGAAGCTGTAATTTTTACTTTTACTCTTGTGTGTATATGGTGTGGGTGGCACACATGTGGAAGCCAGAGAGCAGCAGCTTTGTGAAGTCCGTTCTCTTTCCACCTTTCCATGGGGAGTGGACCCAACTCACCAGGCTTGCATTGTGGGTGTCAAGCGCTGTACCCACTGAGCAATTCTACCAGCCCTGCGAAATTGTTGTAGTTGTGATTTTTTTTTTTTAAGAGATGGGTCTTACTGAGTTACCCAGGCTGGCCTAAACTCATAGGCCCCAATAATCCTCTTAGCCATCTCTGTAGCTGGGACAACAGGCATGCACTATCATGTCCAGCAATATCAAATATTATTAATTATTATTATTTTAGATTTCTTTTTTTTTTTTTTTTTTTGAGACAAGGTCTCTCGCTGTAGCCTCAAATTCATGGCAATACACAGCCTTCTAATTGGTGGGAGTACAGATTACCACACTCCCTTTTTTTTTTTTTTTAGTGAGTTGAAGTAGTAAATGACTTTATTATATGTATGGTTGATTCAAAGAGAGGGTCAGTGTTATGATAAATGATATTAAATGAAAACTTAGGTTGTTTTCCCCTAGAACATGTGATAATTTCATTCTAAGAGCAATGTTTCTTCATGTTCTGTGATTCAAGGCTTGTTTTATAGATATCCCAAGTCTTCATGGAAATCAGTCCTTCATTTAAAACTACTTGTTCAACAGTTTCACTGATGAGCTGTTTTGCTTTGTTTTGTGTTCTTTTGTAGTTTGTAAAGACTGTCTTATCTCAGGGACATCTGACTCCTCTGCCTCTTTATGTCTGCCCCGTCCACTGGGCATATGATTATACTTTGAGAGTGTACCCTGTGCCCGATCTGCTGGTCATTGCAGACAAGTATGATCCGTTCACCGTGACCAACACTGAGTGCCTCTGCATAAACCCTGTAAGGATGCCGTGGATGGGCAAGAGTATAGCACATTTTTCTTTCTCTTCTCTAATTTTACAATTATCTCATGTGTCGTGTGTGTGTGTGGTAGCGTGTATGCCATGGTGAGAGTCAGTTCTCTCCTTCCACCATGTGGGAACCAAAGATGGAACTAAGGCTATCGGGCTCAGCAGCAAGTACCTTACCTGTTAAGTCACTTTGCACCCTAGAGCACATTTCTGTGACTTTATATAGAGAATAAAAATCATCACTGTGATTAAATACATAGTTAGTCAAGCGCTGATATAATTTGGTATACATAGAAGATTCCTAAACTCTTGGTATGTGATGTAACTATAATGTATTGTAGGGTTTTTTGTTGTTGTTGTTGTTTTGAGACGTTTCGAGAGGTTTCTCTGTGTAGCCCTGGATGTCCTAGAATTCATTCTGTAGATCAGACTGGCCTCGAACTAAGAGATCCACCTGCCTCTACCTCCCAAGTGCTGGGACTAAAGCCGTGTGCCTCCATCACCTGGCTAGATTTTTTAAATAATAAGCAGACCAAAATATACAAATGAATATTTTTCCTTTCAATGTAGCAAAGTCACACACTGTGCAGTTGCTCTTTGGGAACTGCTTTCAGATCCTGGAGCCATTTCCTTACCTTATTGATGCTTCTCCTTTGAGAATTGTGGCTTGTAGAAACTGTCCAAATGTCCAGAGTCCAAGCCCGATGAATGAAATTTCATTATGGTGCACTTGATTATTTAATTTTTCTATGATTATTTAATTTTTGAAACGACTCTGGAATGTTCAAGGTGCTTCAGTATCTGAAGATATGATTGACTTTAGGACCTGGAAAATATATACCACAAATAATCACATAACCATCGTTTATATCAAACAGAACATTGTCTTTGCTAGTTGTGTGTTTGCTTTGTTTTGATTTGAGGGAGGGTGTCATTGTGTAGCCCTGGAACTCTGCGTAGACAAGGCTGTCCTTAAACCCCGAGACCTAGCTGCCTCTGCTTACTGAGTGCTGGGATTAAAGGTGTGCTCTACCACACCGGGCCACCTTGTGATTTTTAGTCTGCATGCTGATTCTTCTGAATTTTAAATCTTAATACCTTTTGTTTCATCTGGCTGCCTTTGTCAAGTGTGCATTTGTGTGGCTTTCTCTGTCTGCACAGGGCTCAGCATCAGCCTTGGCACATTTGCTTCTTGGACCAAGAAATTAATTCTTGATTGTAGGGGCTTTCATGCGCACTGTAGGAAGCTCGGCTGCATGCTTGCATCCTCACTGGGTGTCGCTTACATCTTTCACTCGTGACAATCATAAGTATCCCTAGATGTCTCTGAATGTCTCTTAAGGGACGAGAATCCCTGGTTGAGAATCATTCTCCAAGGATCAGCATACTTGGCTTCGGTGCATGAAGTTTGTGGTCTGGTTTCCACGGTCTTTTTTTTTTTTTTTAAGGTTTATTTTAAACCTAAAAAAATGCACCGTGTGTGACTGGTGACTAAGGATGTCAAAACAGGGCATTGGATTCTCTAGAACTGGAGTTATGGATGATTGTGAGCTGCCATGTGGTTGCTGGGAATTGAACCTGGTTCCTCTGCAAGAGCACCTAGTGCTCTTAACAGCTGGGCTATCTCTCCAGCCCCTCAGTCTTCATTACATTCAGATATCACAATGAGACTATTTCCTCATTGGATATTCTCTTTAGATATTTGTTATATTGTCAGACATTTTCTTAGTTGACGCATTCTCTCTTTTTTTAACCTTATTCATACATTTTGGTCAGGTTCAAAACTTGATATTTTGATAATGCTTCATTACTTTTTTCTTTCTTAAAAAAAGATGATCTTATTATTTTTTAAGTTATATGTATGTGTCTGTGTGTGGCTATGCCCATATGTATGCAGGTGCCCAGAGACTAGGGGTGTTGGATGCTTCTGAAGCGGGAGTGATGGTGAGCCCCCTGAAGTGGGTGCTGGGAACTGAACTTGGATCCTCTCAAAGAGAAGTATATGTGTTTAACTGCTGGGCCGTCTTTCCAGCCCCATTTTTTCTTTTATCTCTTCTTGGTACTTACTTACAGTACTGAGTGCTTGCTGTAGGACAAGCATTGAATCAGGGCTTCAGACAGACTGAAAAGCTCTAGGCTCTGAGGTAACATTAGGTCTTCATCATAGACAGTCACTTGTAATTCGTGCTCAGTGGTGCTGGGGGCACACTGGGATCCTGTCAACCTGGCATTGGGGGAAAGGCAGGGAAGACTCCTTGAACACAATGTCTGTCTTCTATGCATGTTTAATATTTTACAGTACTACTTGTTTCCACACTGAGTGGAGCCATGCCAAAGCATTTCCAGTGACATTTGTTGGAATAAAACTGGTCAACTTAGAAGATTACTAGACTGTGACATTTTATAGTAACCTCTAAAAAAAAAACTGCTAACATTTTGTAGTCACATCTTGTAATTTTAAATCATGACTAAGAAATGTGATTCTAAAAATAGGGATTATTTTTTACAAGTCCAATACTCACGGACATTTTTGTCTCTAAAGGGCTCTTTTCCAAGAAGTGGATTTGCATTCAAAGTTTTTTACCCTTCCAGTAAGACAGTGGAAGACAGGTGAGCATGGCCTTCTCTTGCTTTTTTATTCTGAAAGTCACACTTGATAGGTATGCTTAGATTTTCCTTGTATGTCTGCAGTGACTTCCTGGGAATGCTTTAGACTGAAAGCAGTCATGCTAAGTGCTTGGTTGGTTTCTGTTGATAAGAACTTTTTCGGTGGCTTCTCAGGCTGGCTTTGGAGGTGGGCTAGTTCTCACGTAGGTTGACACCTGAGGATGCTTCCTGTTCTTCCCTTGTGGCTGTTTCTCAAAGCGTAGGCAGAGCAAACTGGCAGCAAAGTAGAGAGACCCTAGATGTGTAGTGATGGGGTTCAAAGGTCTTCGAAAAGTACAACTGACCACTTGGTGAGCATGGTAGCAGAAGAGGGCACCAGATCTCCCGGATCTGGAGTTACACGAAGTTGTGATTGCCTGATGTGGGTGCTGGGAACTGAACTCGGGTCCTCTGTAAGAGCATTCTTAGCTGGCTTAGAACTGTGTGGCCCAGTTGTTTTTTTTTTGTTGTTGTTGTTGTTGTTTTTTTTAATTAGACTACCTTTATAAAGATGTATCCTTTTAGGAGAACAAGTTGGATGTGAGACATATTTTTAGTGTTTCCTCTTGAATTATGAGTATGCATGTATTTGGATGTGTCTTTAAACATAACTACAACTAAGTATTAAGAAATGAGTGATAATGCTTAATTCTATTTTATTTTTCTATTTCAGCAAACTTCAGGGCTTTTGAGATTCATGAGAATAAATGAAATGAATTTTCTTATTTTTATCTTGTGTAATTTGTATATTAAATTGTAATAAAGTTATGGTAAACCTTAGAATGTTCTGCACAAATTGTATTTTATGAAAATTTAATGTTATGTTACACTTCAGAAAATTTTATAGAAAAATGTTTTCTCTGCAGTCTCAAAAACCTGCAGGTATGTTTAAAATGTAATGCAACGACATATTTACACTTGTTTCACTATTTCCATGCTAGTCACAATCCAGTCCATTTTAAAAGTAAGTTTTTAAAATTTTGTGAATCGGGTTGGAGAGATGGCTCAGAGGTTAAGAGCACTGACTGCTCTTCCAGAGGTCCTGGGTTCAATTCCTAGCAACCACATGGTGGCTCACAACCATCTGTAATGAGATCTGGTGCCCTCTTCTGGTGTGCAGGGACACATGCAGCCAGAACACTGTATACATAATAAATAAATAAATCCATATACACACACACACACTCTAAGGGGCTCAGTAGAGAAGATTGCATTTTGCCCTTCTAGAGGACCCAAGTTCAGTTCCCAGCACCTCCAGTGGGTGGCTTACAACCACTACAGTACAGGACTAGGGGATATAACTGACTCATCTAGCCTTGGTGCGCACCTGCACTCCCGTGCACATACATACACGATTAAAAAAAAAAATCTTTAAAATGTATGTGTGTGTGTACAAACACATCTAGTTTTTGTTGGACGTATATCTCAAAATGGAATTTTTTCATCATACACATTATGTTCAATAGTAATTTCCCCAAGTGATTGTTCCAACATATTTTCTCAACATGAGAGAGTGCCAGTGGTTTTGCCGTTAGAGCACAGTGATTTTTTTCCCTAGTGATTTAACATTAACTTATCAGTCTGTCAAGATGGCTTGGTGAGTAGAAGCATTTGCTGTGTGCAAGCCTGGCCACCTGAGTTGGATCCCCGGTACCCACAGTGGAAGAAGAGACACACTCCCAAAAGTTGTCTTCTGACCTACACACGTGTGCATCAAATGCGTGCACATAGACAACAATAGAGCAAATTTCAAAAAGAGCATTAACTTACCTACGTAGTAGGTAGAGTAAGCAATAAACATCTGATCAGGACTGATCTGATGACAGATGCCATTTCAAGCTATGAGCTTGGTGTGTATAGGGAAGCTGGCAGGTGAGAGGCAAGGAAAGGAGGAAAGGACAGACCTTTGAGTGCTCAAGTCAAGAGGAAAATGCATTCCAAGCCAGGCTTACAGCTGCTGGGAGATCAAGGAACAGGTGAGGCAAAGGACAGCAGTCCAGAGTTCCATTATCAGCCATTCCAGGCCTCAAATGGAGACATCACGTGGACAGTTGGATAAGTTGGGAGTTTAGAACTTGAAACAGGAGTTGGTTATTTGTGAGTTTATTTATTTATTTGTTTATTTTGAGGCAGGGTTTCTCTGTGTCGTCCTGGCTGCACTGTCCTAGAACTCCATCTATAAGACCAGGCTGGCCATGAACTCAGAGATCCGCCTGCCTCTGCCTCCCAAGTGCTGGCATTAAAGGTGTGCGCCATCATGCCCAGCTGAGTACGTACGATATTTATATATTGTGAAAGAGATGACGTAATGGAGACGAGGTGCTATCCCAGTCTTGGGACATTCTACTGAAAATGTAACAGAGGAAGGTGTGTGCAAAAGCGACCGAGAGAACAGATGGAAGGCTCGGGATGCAGCTCGGTGGAAGAGTGCTTGTCTTGTAGGTGCCAGGCCCTGGGTTTGGTCCTGGGATGCTCTTCCTCTCCACACAAAAAAGGATGAGTTAAGAGAAAAACCTGGAAAAGGTCTTGTGGTTGCAGTAATGCCAATGTAAACTGTGCTAAACACTGCACACATACAGCTGATCCAGGACTGGCCAGCTATCAATTCATAACCTCACTCTGGACCTGGGGGTGTGGCTCAGGCGTAGAGCTCATGCTACAAGTGAGGTCCTGGGTCCGGCCCCTATAAAGTCTGGCGGCATAAAATTCCATTGTATTAGTACCACACCTGCTGCATTAATTCCTTGTGGAGCTTATAGTCTTTCTTTTAGAATCACACTGTTAGGAACTACTGAGTCAATCTAAGGATATGTGGTTTTCAAAAGACGTGCAGTTTTAATTCTATTCTCAACCCAAGGAAACCGATCGGGACAAAGTCTGATTTTGCTAAGTGATTTATGGGACCTTTTACATTATGAAAAGTGAGTAACTTCCCCTTGTTTACTGGGCTTTGGGATTTTTTAGTCCATCTTTTGCCCCCAAGAGTTTTTATGGGACAATTATAAGGTAGGATACCTGAAAACAGAACAAAAATTAGGGCTTAAATGTCGGTTTCACAAAGTGAAAAGGGCCAGATAAAAGTTACGTTTGTGAATTGTAGCCTTGGCTAGGAAACTTCTCATTTGTCTGTGAAAGTGAACAGTTAATAAGACAAAGTGCTGGAAATGAGGACAGTTATGACGATAGACTGCAAAGTACGTGTATCCTGGAACAGAAGTCTCAAGCCTGTAGCAGGCAGAGTGGCTGCTTGGTGTGAACAGCCTATTTCTAGCATTTCCACGAGATCGCTGCCCCGCCTCCACGGTGTTACTATGGCAACAAAGCACGCGCTGCCCAGCTGTCCAACGGTTACCTTCCTCGGCTGGTCACTTCTGCTTGTTCCCAGAGCGCATCCTAGGTTCGGGCTGATCCTTCACCGGGCTCTGGTGAGGGGCCGAGTGGGGCACCATGGCCAAGACGGCGGCCTCCTCAGCGCTGGAGGACCTGGATCTGAGCGGAGAGGAGGTGCAGCGGCTCACCTCCGCCTTTCAGGACCCAGAGTTCCGCCGAATGTTCTCCGAGTACGCCTCGGAGATCACGGACCCTGAGAACCGGAGGCGCTACGAGGAGGAGATCACAGCGCTGGAGCGGGAGCGCGGGGTGGAGGTGCGGTTCGTGCACCCGGAGCCGGGCCACGTGCTGCGTACCAGCCTGGACGGGGAGCACCGCTGCTTCGTGAACGTGTGCAGCAACTCGCTGGTAGGCTCGCCCAGCCGCCGGCCGGGCGCGGGGCGCGGCGGCACGGCAGCTGGCAGCCACTGGTCCCTGCCCTACAGCCTGGCGCCCGGCCGCAAGTATGCGGGGCGCAGCGGCTCCCGCTACACCGTCTACGACGTGGTCTTCCACCCCGACGCGCTAGCGCTGGCCCGGAGCCACGAGCGATTCCGCGAAATGCTGGACGCCACGGCCCTGGAGGCGGTGGAGCAGCAGTTCGGCGTCAGGCTGGACCGCAGGAACGCCAAGATCCTCAAGATCAAGTACAAGGGGGTGCCCGAGGCCGCGGTGCTGCGCACTCCCCTTCCCGGGGGCGTCCCTGCCCGGCCCGAGGGGGAGCCGCCGGGGCTTTTCCCGGACCTGTCATACCCGTACCGCTACCCCGCGGCGGCGGAGAGCACGGCTCGCACGCCGGCGCCCCCGGCTGCCCAGGCCGAGCCGCGGCCGGAGCCCACCGAGCCCACCGAGCCCCGCTGCACCGTGGTGCAGCGCCACCACGTGGACCTCCAGGATTACCGCTGCTCGCGCGACGCCGCCCCGAGCCCCGTGCCGCACGAGCTGGTGGTCACCATCGAGCTGCCGCTGCTGCGCTCGGCCGAGAAGGCGGAGCTGGAGGTGAAGGGGAAGCTGCTGTGCCTGGACTCCAGGAGCCCCGACTACCGCCTGCGGCTCTCGCTGCCCTACCCGGTGGACGACGGCCGCGGCAAGGCGCAGTTCAACAAGGCGCGGCGACAGCTGGTCGTCACGCTGCCCGTGGCGCTGTCGATCGCGCGCCGGGACCTCGCCGCCGCGACGCCGGAAGAGTCCGCGGCCGGGACCGGAACTGACGGCTCACCCCGCGCTTCCGAGGGCCAGCTGGCTGCGGCGCGGGAAGAGACGGCGGAGGCGACCCGAGCTGACCTCGGGGACGGGAGCGGAGCGGGAGCCCCGGGCTTGGGGGCTGCAGACGCTGAAGGGGAGCTCGTTCCCGAGCCGGAGCCGGACTTCGGTGGGGACTCGGTGGCGTCCCTAGGCCTCGGGGAAGAGCCTCCTCCTGGGGACCGAAGCCTCCCTTGCACTGCGTTCCCGGGCGGCGACACCGAGTCCCCCGCGGCAAGACCGGGACTGTGCGGAGACCTCAGTGCCCAGACGTGTGAGGAGCAGGAGGGGACCGGCCACGACGCCTCGGGCTCAGCCATGGGTGGCCCCGGGACCGAGAGCATCGAACCAGTGTGCCCTCCTTTGCGCTGTAATCAGGACGAAGACTCCTTGACTTTGCTCATTCAGGTGCCTCGGATTCAGCCGCAAAGTCTTCACGGGGACCTGAGCCCCCTCCGCTACAAATTGTGCTTCTCCGCACAGGACTCAGGTTACTCCTTCACTTTGCAGTTTGCTCCGGAGAATAAGTTGAGTACCAAAGAACCCGAGATTAGCATTTCTTTAAACAATGCGGTGATAGTACTGGCAAAATCTCCAGAGAGCCGCGGACATTGGCGAGAATGGTATTGTGGCTTGAACAGTGAGTCTTTGGAGGTAACCGTTTTCACTATTTGAAATACTCCATCTTACTTTAAAAGTGTTTTGTTACAGGCACCTAACCAAATGTTTTCTCTATTCATATTATGAAAGATAGTGCGTGGTAAGTGCGTTCTCAAAGCGAAGTTTGTACATATCCGAAGGATGCACTTCATGTCTTCAGGGTTGTCCGTAATGCAGCCGTTTCCTTAGGGTCCACCGACTGACTTGAAGAGACTGGATTTTAATGATGTCCTAGATTTCTGGTATTGTATGCAAAAAATTGAGGGTACTGTCTCTCCTGAAAATGGTTATAATTCAAGTCGTTCTTAAAAGTATTTATGTCAAAAAAAAAGCACTCTAAAGTGGTCATATTTTAACTTGGGAAATCACTTTCTTCCGATTCTAGAAATCTGTGCAGGTAATGATAAAATACTTCCGGGGAGGAAATAATTTACGTCCTATGCTGGGGTTGGAGATTAAACTCAATGGTAGAGCACTCGCCTATCTTACCCCAAGGCCTTAGTCTCCTTTCCCACATCCCATTTGGCCCTATGAAGCTGTTTAATTTCAGCGAGGTTGCCCTCTGGTGGGTGCTGTAAATTACACAGAAAATGTCTCTCCGTTTGTTTTAGACCATTTGATAAAGTGTGCGTCTAGGTACATAGCCCTTGCTGTCTTGCAACTATGTATACCAGGCTGGCCTTGAACACACAGATCGACTTGCTTTTGCCTCCAAAATGCTGGGATTAAAGGTCTGTGTCGCCGGGCGGAGGTGTCGCACGCCTTTAATCCCAGCACTCAGGAGGCAGAAGCAGGCTGGTCTACAGAGTGAGTTCCAGGACAGGCTTCAAAACTACAGAGAAACCCTGTCTCCAAAAAACAAAAAAAACAATGAATGAATGAATGAATGAATGAATGAATAAATAAATAAATAAAATAAAGGCCTGTGTCACCATGCCCAGCTACAGTTGCTTTTTTTTTCTTTTGTGTTTTTGTTTTTGTTTTTTGGGGGTTTTTTTTGGTTTTTTTTTTTCGAGACAGGGTTTCTCTTTGTAGCTTTGTGCCTTTCCTGGAACTCACTTGGTATCCCAGGCTGGCCTTGGAACTCACAGAGATCCGCTTGCCTCTGCCTCCTGAGTGCTGGGATTAAAGACTTACGCCACCACTGCCCGGCTGTTTTTGTTCTTTTGAGACAGGGTTTCTCTAAGTAACCCTGGTTGTCCTGGAACTCGCTCTGTAGATCAGACTGGCCTCAAACTCAGAAACACACCTGCCTCTGCCTCAAGAGCGCTAGGATTAAAGGCATGCACCATCACCTGACTTAGAAATGCTTTTAATGGGGTGCTTCAATAATAATATACAGACTGTAAGAGTCTGGATCTTCAAGTAGTAGAAAGGCAAATTGTTCTAAATGTAAAATTCTTCTAATTCATTGGTTCACTTGCAAAATCAAATACTGTTTGTAATATAATCAAAGAATTTGAAACTTATCTCTGATTTTGTCCCCTCTTTGGACCACCTAATAATCTTTACTTTGTAATTACAATATTTACCTATATAAAAGCACTGAAGAGGATAATCTTATTTGAGCTAACAGTAAACTGATCTTATGAATTAAATACTTTTAAATATGAAAAGCCTGCACCCATGTTTTCAAGTGTGTCTGTCCTTTCTTCCTCGGAGACGTGTCTCTCTGTAGCCTTGGCTGTCCTGGAACTCACAGAGATCCACTGGCTTCTGCTACTGATCACTAGGAATAAAGGTGTGCGATGCTATGCCCAGCACTGAGTTTCTTAGTTTTTCATAATCCTTGTTCTTAAAGTTAGTATTAAAATAGCTTCGTTAAATCCTGACATTGCTTCAAAAAAAATAAATAGAATGTACTTCTTTTAAATAAAATATTGTAATTGGCTCTTAAGTGGCCAACAAATTTTTCTGTATTTTGTCTGAGACATGGGGTCTGAGGTGGCCTAAAGTAGCCTTGAACTCCTGTGTAGCTGAAAGTGACCCTGAACTTGTGATCTTCCTGCCTCTACTTCCCAAGTGCTGGAAAGACAGTTTTGTGCCACTACATCCAGTTTGCATAGTTAAGAATTTAAAAGACACATTCTGTATATTTCTTAGCTGGTTCATTAGGAATTATCAGAAGATGGAACTGTAATAGCTAGGATTGCATTTACAGCCTTGAAGTGAATATTCCTAAGAAATACCAGGGCACCAGGTATGGTGATGTGTGCATAATCCTAGCACTTAGGAGGTGGAGACAGGAGGATCAGAAGTTCAAGGTCACCTGCAGGTACACAGAGGCCAGCCTGGGCTACCGCAGACACTATATATTTGGGAAAAATAAAAGAAATACTATTCGTAAGTAAGATCATCTTGTAGGGAAAAGCACACCTCTACTTTAGTAAACTTAGAAAATCATCAAGACTTCCTTTTATCCTTCTCTTTTTAGGTGGACCTCATGAGTAGATGTTTTCATATTAATTATATTCTGGACCACACTAGAGTTCCTCTTTTTAAGATAGCACTCACTGTTGGTGAGATAAACATTTTAAAAACTGTAACATTGAACTATGTAAGACCTTTACGGTGACCTGTAAGGATATTTTTTTCTCTTTCTACTGTAGGAAAGATTGTTTCTTGATGAGGAAAATGTTAATGAGTTTCTTGAAGAGGTCCTGCGCTCCCCACAGACGCAGGCGAGGTCCCTAGCCCCACCGTTGATTGAAGTTGTTCGGGTTGCTGATGAGAAGATTCAGATTCATGCAAAGGTAATATTTTGGTGGGGTTTAAAGGAGAGTAACTAACAGCTTATGTGAAGTGACCATTGGCCGAATGACTTCAAGTCTTGAATTTTTTTTTTTCCCGAGACAGGCTTTCTCTGTGTAACAGCCCTGGCTGTCCTAGAACTTGCTTTGTGGACCAGGCTGTCCTCAAACTCCCAGAGATCCACCTGCCTCTGCCTTCTGAGTGCTGAGATTAAAGGTGTGAGCCACCATGCCCAGCTGATAGTAAAACTTTTGTCTGCTTCTTTACTGTGTGATAAAAACGCCACTCTTTATTTTCATTTTATTTAAAAAAAAATTCATTTTACTATAATTAACCATCAAGGGATAAAAATCAGATAAATTTAATGTTCTACTAAACAGTAGTTGAGCTTGCAAGGGAACCTTGGATTCAGAATTTTACGTTTAGACAAATTTAGCAATTTGTCTTGCTGTTATTTGAAATCCAAAATCTTTTCTTTTTAGAGATTTATTTATTTGTATTTTATATGAATTGCTGTTTTGCTTGCATGTGTCTGTATGAGGGTGCTGGGAATTGAACCCTGGTCCTCTAGAAGAGCAACCAGTGCTCTTAACTACCAAGCTACTCTCCAGCCCCACAGAATCTTTTATTCTGGATAATATTTATAGAAGCACCATATCAAAAGCATTTTAAGGCTCACACATCTCAAAGAGACACTCATCATGGCCTCACTGCTAAAAAATACACCAAAGACAGTTTATTATAACAATTTAGCTTGTTAGTTTGTTAGCTCATCCAAGTAAAATATTTATATGGGAGCAACTTCTGTATATGCACTGTGTCATACACGTGGGCACACAAACAGTAAAAATTTTTATCTTGTGTGTATGAGTGTTTTTGTTGCATGTGTGTCTGTGTGCCACGTGTGTGCCTGGTGGCCATGGAGGTCAGAAGACAACATCAGATCCCTTGGAAGTAGAATTATAGACAGTCATGAACTGCCATGTGAGTGCTAGGAATCAAACCCATGTCTTCCAGAAAAGCAGCCACTGTGCCTGCTCTCCATCCCCTAAATGAAACATTTTAAAATCTGATTTCTTAGAAGGACAATGCTTTTTAATTCCATAATATTCCTCCAATTATACATACATATTTAGGAAGTTTGAGATTTTTGTAGAAAAAGTATTTTTTGACTCTCAAATCATAAAAATTACACTGTAGAACTTACTCATTGTTGTTTTTAGCTGAACCTTAAGTTTGGTTATGCTTATGGTCTTCAACATTGGACAAAAGCAACTTAGGAATAGCATTCCTGACTAAGAAAAGTCAAGAAATTCAACAATGCTGTTGTAGTAATGACTTAAAGACATTTGTAGGCCATTTTTAAAAGGTTGATCCTTTTATTGTGAAGAAGATGAAGAATAATGGAAAGAATTTTTTAAGAAAACCTCCCCCACCCCAAGGCAAAAAAAATTCTCTGTGTAGCACTGACTGTCCTGGAACTTTGTAGACCAGCTGGCCTCAAACTCGGAGATCTGCCTGCTTCTGCCTAACAAGTGCTGGGATTAAAGGCCTGAAATTTAGCCGGCAGCACTGGTGGCACAGGCCTTTAATCCCAGCATTCAGGAGGCAGAGGCCTATCTACTCAGTGAGTTCCAGGACAGCCAGGGATGTGTAGAGAAACCTTGTCTCAATTAAAAAAAAAAAGGAAAGGAAACCTGAGTATAAAGGTTTTATGTGTATGCATGAGTGTTTTGTCTGCATGTATCTTGCTGTATGTGTATGTGGTACCTGCCAAGCCAGAGGCAAGCACCCTACCTGCCATAGGAGTGCTGGGAACTGAACCTGGTCTTCCCAGCAGGAGCTCCTAACTGCTGAGCCATCTCCCCAGCCACAATTGAAAGAATTTAATCAGAAAATTAAAGCCACCAGTCATTGTGGCTTAATCCCAGCACTCGGGAGGCAGAAGCAGGCAGAGCTCTTGAGTTCCAGGCTAGACGGTCTAAAAAAATGAATAGAAAAGGAAAATTGAAGCTAGTTGGTAGTTAAGGTGGCTCATTAGGTGCAGGTGCTTTCTGTATAAACCTGGTGAACTGAACTTGAAACCCTGTAGGTGAAAGGGGAAAACTACCTCCAGAAAACTGTCCTCCACCTCTGAGCACCCCCATCGTACACCCTCCCTGCCACACACACACACACACACACACACACACACACACACACACACACACACAAAGGCACTCACTGCCAAGCCTGATGAGTTTGATCCTAGTACCTACATCATAGAAGGCGAGAACCAACTTTTACAAGCTGCTCTCTGACCTGTCTGTATGTGCTGTATCATGCATGAACACACATACACACAAAAAAAATTTTTTTAATATTTTCAGAGTATTATGATTCAATTTCTGTTACTTCAAAGAATTTCTGATTTGCTCTTTCTCTTGATACAGTTGCAAGAATGTAGTGATCCTGATGGGCTTCAAGGGAAGGAAAAAGGAGTCAGTGAAGGATGTCCTCCAAGTGAAAAAGAAAACACAGAACATTTTCCCACCTCTATGACGGATTCCGATTCATCTGTAGCAGCTGAAGCAAAAACAAAGACTTGTGGCACAGCTGTGGGCCTTCAACACATCTGTCCTGATGTTCCTCACATGCTGTCTGGAGAAGCTCAGCAGCCAGAGGCAAAAATGAATCCTGAGTTTATAAAAGAAAACAGTGCTACCTACTCAGCCGAGGAAAAGGAAAATAAAAAAGAGCCAGTCGTAACTAAGAAAAAAGAATTAGATGGAGATCACCTGTCTCCATCACTGAACAAAACTGGAGTTCAAAACATACTTGATCTTGACAGCATAAAAGAAACCAATATGCAGGATGGTACTGTGCAGATCATTAAGGACCACACGACTCACTGCGAATTCAGTTTTCAGAACTCTTTGCTATATGATTTGGATTAATTGTATATAATTTTGAAATTTAAATGCTGAGTAAAAAAAATTTGGGACCTAAAATAGCTTCTTTGTGTTTTTAACTATAAAACAGGCAGAGGCAGGTGTATCTCTGTGAGTTCAAGGCCAACGTGGTCTATAGAGTGAGTTACAGGACAGCCACAGCTACACAGTGAAACCCTGTCTCAAAAAAAAACCAAAAAACAAAAAGTAGCTACTTAAAAAAGAGAGAGAGAGAGAGAGATGTATCAACATTTACAGTTGATTCTGGTGGGGAAGCCAGCAGCCAGGTAGGTAGGTACCTATAATTCCAACTCCTAGCACTGGAAACATCATGGTCAGTTCAGGTCAGGTTCGGCTACATAATGAATTAGAGGCCAGTTTGTCTTCAAAACAGAAACTGCCAGGCAGTGGTGGTGCACGCCTTTAATCCCAGCACTCAGGAGGCAGAGGCAATCTGTAAATTGTTTGAGTCCAGGCTGTTCTACCAAGTGAGTTCCTGAATATAAAGATTATTGTTACACAGAGAAACACTGTCTTGAAAAAACAAAACAACAAAAAGAAACTAGAGATACTTTTAAAAAAGTTTCCTTAATTATAGAGAGATTTGTGATTTTTCTAATAGAAATATTTTTCTCAAGAAGAATAAAATAGTTAAAAAAAAAAAACCAAAAAACAGGATGGAGAGATGGCTTAGAGGTTAAGAACATTGGCTGCTCTTCCAGAGGTCCTGAGTTCAATTCCCAGCAACCACAAAGTGGCTCACAACCATCTGTAATGAGATCTGGTGCCCTCTTTTGGCCTGCACCGTATGCATAATAAATAACAAAAGCAAAAAAAAAAAAAAAAAAAAAAAAAAACATGTTTGTTTATTTGGGGGCGGGGGTGGACACACAAGCCACAGCATGAATATGGAGGTCAGAGGGTAAGGTGTCTCTTGGGTTAAACCCAGGTCATCAGCCTTGGTGGGAAGGGTCTTTACCCACTGAGCCATCTCTCTGGTCCCTTAGTTTGTGAGACACAGTTGTTCATACTCCCTATAGTCTGGGCTACCCTCAAACATGTGGCAGTTGTGCCTCAGTTTCTGAGTGCTGGTATTTTAGGCATGTACCAGCACTCCAGACCTTTAAATTATATAGTTGTGCCAGGCAGTGGTGGCACATGCCTTTAATCCCAGCACTTGGGAGGCAGAGGCAGGCAGATCTCTTAGTTCAAGGCCAGCCTGGTCTACAGAGAGAGTTCCAGGACAGCCAGGGCTACTCAGAGAAACCCTGTCTCAAAAAGCAAAACAAAATTACATAGTTGTATTACAAGTACATACGTGCTTTTGTGTTCAATTTTGGTTTTGTTATATTACTTTTTTTGTACCAATTATATATTTTCATAGAAGTCTGTCACAGGAGCTGGAGAGATGGCTCAGAGGTTAAGAGCACTGACTGCTCTTCCAGAGGTCCCGAGTTCAATTTCCAGCAACCACATGGTGGCTCACAGCCATCTTTAATGAGATCTGGTGCCCTCTCCTGGTGTGCAGACATACATACAAACAGAACACTGTATACAATATAAATAAATCTTTTAAAAAAAAGTCTGTCACATATATTAAGTTAATTTGGGGGATGGCTGGATGACTTAGCAGACAGAGGTACCTACTGACAAGCCTAACAACCTGAGTTCAATCCCTGGTACTTGCATGATGGAAAGAGAGAACCTACTTCTGCCAAGTTTCTATCTGACCCCCACACCTACTGTGGTACACAAACTTGTGCACACACAAAACATATATATATATACACAGATAAAAAATATAATTCAAAATATATCTTGGGGGCTGGAGAGATGGCTCAGTGTGGTTAAGAGCACTGACTGCTCTTCCAGAGGACCCAGGTTCAATTTCCAACACCCACATGGCAACTCACAACTTTAACTCCAGTTCCAGAGGATCTGACACCCTCACACAGACATACATGCAGGCAAAACACCAACGCACACAAAATAAAATAAAAAAATATATATCTTAAAGCCAAGTGTGGTGGTACATGCCTTTAATCCTAATACTCTCCAGCTTCAGGTGGAGGAGTTCAAGGCCAGGTCTACAAGTGAGTTCCAGGACACCTAGAGCTACAGAGAGAATCTGCCTCAAAACAAAATAATTAAAAAAAAAAAAAGTCCTTTGGAGGCTGGAGAGATGGCTGAGCAGTTTAAAGCACTTGTTCTTGCAGAGGACTGGGGTTCAATTCCCAGCACCCATATTATAGCTCACAACCATTCCAACTCCAGGTTTAGAGGATTAGATGCCCTATTCTACCTACATGGGCACATGGTGAGCATATAAACATGCAGGCAAAACATCAATACACACAGATAAACTTAAGAAATTTTTAAACAATCATTTTCAAAATTAACTTTAATTTCTTGGAAGTTAAAATATTAAAACCATCTTTTGGTTTTAAAGAATACATTTAAGGTTTTTAGAGAGGCTGGAGAGATGGCTCAGTGGTTAAGAGCACTGGCTGCTTGGCGGCTCTTCCAGAGGACTCTGGTTCAATTTCCAGTGTCCACATGGCAGCACACAATCATCTGGAACTCTAGTCCCAGAGGATCCAACGCCCTCCCTCTGGTCTCCACAGGTGGTGCACAGATATACATGCAGACAAAATACCCATACACATAAAAATGATTTAAAAATCCTTAGAACAGGCCAGGCGGTGGTGGCGCATGCCTTTAATCCCAACACTTGGGAGGCAGAGTCAGATGGACCTCTGTGAGTTAGAGGCCAGCCTGGTCTACAGAGTGAGCTCCAGGACATGCACCAAAACTACACAGAGAAACCTTGTCTTGAAAAACAAACAAAAAAACAACAAACAAACAAAAAATCCTTAGAACAGAAATAAAAAAAATCTGGCCATTTATTCTGGCAGGAAAATTGTCTTTTCCATGAAAAACCATTATTTTGGAATCAATTTATAACTCTTCAAATGTGATAAAGGAGACCCTCACAGGTCCCCCCGCCCCCAACAAAATCTTTTAGAACAGCATGAAAATGTAGAAAAGAAAATCTCTGTTGACGTCATCCCTAGTCCCAAGGCCATGAGCTTAAGTTTTTCTGTTTCAGACAAGGCTACTAATTATGACTAGCCTTCCAACACTCCTGAAACCAGCTACTTCCGTTAGTCCTTTGAACAGGTGATAGCAGGTCAGGAGATTCTGAGTTACATCTCTCCCTATACGACAGCAGCACTATGTACTGGGTACTGAGATTATACCTTGAGGGACAGCCCCTGCCTTGCATGCATGGGGCTCTGTAATCCCAGTTAAAGGCAGAACTGGGAGGGAGGGTTACAAATCCAAGGCCAGCCAGAGCTGTGCACACAAACCAATCTTTAAACACACAACAACAACAGAAAGAGCCAGCTCAGTGGGCAAAGGCACCCACCAAGTGCCTGGAGTTCTGACCCTGGGACTCGGGGAAGAGAACCAACACCCTCTGTCCTTCAGCATGCACCGCGGATACACACGTGTACACCCATTCACGAGCACCCAGGAAACAAACGTGGAAAAACATGTAAAAAGCCAAGGCAGTGACAGATTGAGATATGAGGGTAACATCAAACCAGACAACTGTGATACCCCTCTAAAGAGCACATGTATTTCCAGTACGACACTGATGAAAACATCAATTTTGAGACTGTGGTTCAAATGACCAGTGGTCATCTTTACACAGAAATGAGTCCTCTGAGATTTCTGGCTGAATACACTAATAGCATGGAAAAGTAACATAAACTATGGAGTAACTAAAGCTTGCTTCCTACTACTGTGTCTGTTCTTTTAAAAGTATCTCAGTCACAGCTGGCACCAGACCTGCTGCACCTTGGCAAGCCTGAACTTTGTATCATTTCTGGGCCTCCCAAACAATTCAGGCAGTATTTCCCTTATGTAGCAGCTTTGCTTAGTGTTCATTATCTATGCCTGGCTAATCCAAAAGCTGAACAATTTCTTCCTAAGGGAATGCACTGTCATGAGCCGGCTTCATTTTAAACTCACACAATGTATGGCTAGCAAATATTAAGATATACTGCTCATGCTCAAAACTTCTAGAATGCCTTTACTGGTACAAACAGAACATTCTGCAAAATGATTAGGGAACTTTTTATGCAAAAAAATGAGTATTTTATTTTGGCAGCACTAAAAAGAAAAAAAAATCAAAACCACTGTATTTCTACATTGAGGTGAAAACAGTGTTTAAACTTTCTTATTAACCGAATACATTCCAACAGAAATCATGTAATATGAAGGCTGAAAGCACAGGCAAATCTTAACACAACAGCACAGGAATCAGGAATACTGAAATGACTCTTCGGACGGGGTGTTTAACAGACGGAACCTCTGAGTTATTAACAGTCAGACAATTCCTTCCTAATAACTGTCAACAGTAAAACTGGGTTTGTTCCAGTAATACTCTTAGTAGTTTCATTGTAATACTTTTTACTGCTGTGACATCTTAAATAAATCTCACTGTACTTTAAAATAAGTTTGGAAAGTGGAAAAGTATACAAAGTTTTAGATAAAAAGGTTAACAGATGCGATTTAAATAAAATTTCCTTTTTTTAATCAATAATAATCGAATCGTTACTAAGCAGATACAGACTGAATTTTAAAACCCAAGTTCCAAAATGAAAATTTCAGTTTGAAATTTTAATCAGACATAACTGAAAAGGATTACTATATATTTGGACACCTTTTACAAGAAATCTGTTTATGTATTAAAGCAAAAACCAGTTCCTATACCTTTTAGTCAATTGTATATGCCATTGAGAGAAATATAAAAATCAGAAGACTGCCACTTCTGCAACTGTGATTTGTTTCTCACTGCAGTCTTCTATAACTTTTACAGAGTTCATGGTCCCTAATATCTCCCCATCCTCCGTTTTTCCTAGGTGGGGAAATGGCTGCCATAGAAAACTTGTCACTGATAACTAGAGTTTCTGGAAACATGTACTGTTTGTTATTATTTAACAATGACTCAAGCTGGGCACTCTGGGTGGATGGCCTACATGTTTTCTTGTGATGCATACCACAGTCTCCAGCATGAAAAATCCTAGGAGCTTGAGGAACTAAGACTTTCCAGAATTTAGGAAGACAAGATACAGTCAAGTATTGAAGAGTCCAGTCCCAGTTATAATCATCGTAAGTACAGAAAGTGTCTGTGCATTCGATCAGCTTCTGATATGCATCTCGGGTCAAGGCTAACCCCATATTGTGCTCTGTGGATTTCCAAGTTTTCACATCCACCTTGTCAGCAATACCATAGAAACTCCGTCTGGCGGTGTAGGTCCCTAGGGAGAGGACATCACACCCAGGACACTCCTGCTGCTTCAACTTCCACATCTTTTTGTAGACATGGTAAAAGTCTGGGGCTAAGTAATGGTCCTCTTCCAGGAAAAGGATAAGGCCAGTGTAATCCTGAAGAACTTTGACTCTCTCCCACACAAAATGCAGCTTCCACCACCAGTGATGCTTGGTCTGCGAGAATTTGGCCTCTCTGTAATGGCCGAAGGAGTCGGGGTATTCGGCATTGATGCACCCCAACTTCAGAGCTGTATTCTTCTTTAGGTCTCGGGGGCAATCTCTGGGGTCAGTCCCCCGGAAACTCACTCGGGTACAGCTGAATGCTGAACGGAAAGAACACTTGCAGAACCGGGCAGAAATCCACCTTAGCTATCATCTGGTTGATCTCGGCCGACCAGAAGTCGTGGCTAAAGATGACTAGGACTTCATTAATGCCCTGGGCTTTTCGAAGGGAGTCTAGCAGTAGCCTGAGGTATTCGGGCCGGTTATGCACCTGGACGACCAGCACCAGCTCCCCGGGGCTCCAGGTGCCGTCATTATCGACATTCCTCAGCATCTGATCAAAGTTCAGCTGGTACACCAGGGACCGGTACCGCAGCGTCAGGTTGTCCACCTCCGGCCACGGGGCGGCGGGGACCAGAGGAGCCGCCGACTCGTTGGAGACCCTGCGGATGCCTACGGACACGGCGGCGAGGTGGCCCGCACCCCGCGGGGGCTCCGCGTCCAGCAGCGGCGGGGCGAGGGCGTCGTTCTTCCTTTGTCGCCCATTGCTGCTCCAGAGGACGAAGCCGCAGGCGGCCACCACGAGCGTCAGAATCAGCACCTTCCGTTTGTAGATGCGGAACCTCATGGTCTCCAGGGCCGGGAGCGCGGGCGCGGAAAGGAGCTGGCGGCCTCTGCACGGAAGGGGCGGGCGGGCGGCGCCGTCGCCTTGGCCTGCAGCCCTCGGAACTGGCCCCGGCGGCGGCCCTCGCTAACTCATCCCCGGCCCCGGCGTCCTGGGGCCCCAAGGCTCAACCGCCTCGCGCCGCCCGGGCTCGGCACATCCTTCTCCGGCAGTTGCAGCTCAAGCAGCCTGCCCCGCCGTTACGAGCCGGGGCTCAGCGTCGCCTCGGTCCTCTCCATTCAGCACCCCCCGGGTCCCGGAAGAAACCCAGCCGCGGCCGCCGCACCCCGGCTCCGTTACCTGCGCTGCCCGTGGCCCTGCGTCCTCTGCGCGCTCATCCTCGCTCGCCCCCGCGGGACGCAGACACCGAGCGCCGCAGCCTCGCCCCGCTCCGGCGGCGGCGGCGACCGTTCTGACAAGCCGCGACTGGCCTGCGAGCGCCCGGGCCCTCCGGCCCACACCCTCCACCCCGCCCCGCCGGCCGCTGATTGGCCTTTCCCAGAAGCGTCCGGAGGCGGCTCTCCGGAGGAGGCCGCTGCCTATTGGCTCGTAGTCCCGTCGCTCAGGTTCAGTTCCGACTTCCGCTCGGCTCGGCCCTTTCCTGTGCGGCTCGTGTGGTTCTGAAGCGGCGATCTCGGACGCCGGGTCTCTCGGTAAGTCGGGGGCGAAGCGGTCCTGGTTCCTCGGGGATCGCGGCCGCCTGGAGGCCGGGGGCCGGCCGGGATCTTTAGGGGAGCGGGGAAGGGGGCAGGTGCCGCCCGGCACGGCTGAGGTCAACAGCCGGCGGCCCGATCAGAAGAGGCGCTCCAGCATGGCGGCTAG
>NW_026294448.1:0-80794 GCF_007827085.1 Peromyscus californicus insignis
ATACACATTGCAAATAGCCCTCGCGTCTTTTCCCAGCAAGTGCAGTGTATTGGACGCAAGAGAAGCTACTGTTCTTTTCAGTTTCCTAAGCACAGTTGAACTAGATATGGCCCGTGTGTGTAGGAAGCACAGTTCTTTTTTTCTGAGCAAGCTGACTGTTCAGGCTCTATAGGAAACACAGTAGAGTAGAAGAGTGCTGCTTTCTCAAAAGCAGAGTGTGTTTCCTGTAAGGCGAGTTAGAGTTGAATTCCCTTTCATAAACGGAGTTGAATCATATGCAGTTTCTGGTCCTAGCAGAAAGAGTTGTTTTCTGGTAAGGAGAGTCACTCTTATGCTCAATTGCCCATACACAGTGCAAATAGGACTCGCGTCTGTTCCTAGCAAGTGCAGTGTATTGGACGCAAGAGAAGCTACTGTTCTTGTCATTTTCCTAAGCATTGTTGAACTAGATATGGCCCGTGTGTGTACGATCACAGGTCTTTTTTTCTGTGCAAGCTGACTGTTCTGGCTCTATAGGAAACACATTAGAGTAGAAGAGTGCTGCTTTCTCAAAAGCAGAGTGTTTTTCTTGTAAGGCGAGCTAAAGTTGAATTCTGTTTCATACACGGAGTTGAATCACATTCAGATTCTTGTCCTAGCAGCAAGAATTGGTTTCTGGTAAGGAGAGTCACTATTGCGCTTCCTTTGCCATACACAGTGCAAATAGCACTCACGTCTGTTCCCAGCAAGGACAGTGTATTGAAGGGAAGAGAAGCTACTTTTCATGTCAGTTTCCTATGCAGAGTTGAAGTAGATATGGCCCGTGTGTAGGAAGTACAGTCTTTTTTTCTGAGCCAGCTGACTCATCTGGCTCTATAGGAAACACATTAGAGAAGAAGAGTGCTGCTTTCTCAAAAGCAGAGTGTGTTTCTTGTAAGGCGAGCTAGAGTTGAATTCCCTTTCATAAACGGAGTTGAATCACATGAATTTTCTGGTCCTAGCAGCAAGAGTTGTTTTCAGGTAAGGAGAGTCACAATTGTGCGCAATTGGCCATACACAGTGCAGATAGCACTCGCGTCTATTCCCAGCAAGTGCAGTGTATTGGACGCAAGAGAAGCTACTGTTCTTGTCAGTTTCCGAATCAGAGTTGAACTAGATATGTCTCTTTTGTGTAGGAAGCACAGTTCTTTTGTTCTGAGCAAGCTGACTGCTCTGGCTCTATAGGAAACACAGTAGAGTAGAAGAGTGCTGTTTTCTCAAAAGCAGAGTGTGTTTCTTGTAATGCGAACTAGAGTTTAATTCCCTTTCATAAACGGAGTTGAATCACATGCAGTTTCTGGTCCTAGCAGCAAGAGTTGTTTTCTGGTAAGGAGAGTCACTATTGTGCTTATCCAGTGCAAATAGAGCTAGAGTTGAATTCCCTTTCATAAACGGAGTTGAATCACATGCAGTTTCTGGTCCTAGCAGCAAGAGTTTTTTTCTGGTAAGGGGAGTCACTATTGTGCTCAGTTGGCCATACACAGTGCAAATAGCACTCGTGTCTGTTCCCAGCAAGTGCAGTGTATTGGACCCTAAGAAGCGACTGTTCTTATCATTTTCCTAATCAGAGTTGAACTAGATATGGCCCTTGTGTGTAGGAAGCACAGTTCTTTAGTTCTGAGCAAGCTGACTGTTCTGGATCTATAGGAAACACTGTAGAGTAGAAGAATTCTGCTTTCTCAAAAGCAGAGTGTGTTTCCTGTCAGGCAAGCTAGAGTTGAATTCTGTTTCATAAACGAAGTTGAATCACATGCAGATTCTGTTCCTAGCAGCAAGAGTTGTTTTTTGGTAAGGAGAGTCACTATTGTGCTCAAAAGGCCATACACAGTACAGATAGAACTCGCAACTGTTCCCAGCAAGTGCAGTGTATTGGACGCAAGGGAAGCTACTGTTCCTGTCAGTTTCCTAAGCAGAGTTGAACTACATATGGCCCGTGTGTGTAGGTTAGCACAGTTCGTTGGTTCTGAGCAAGCTGACTGTTCTGGCTCTATAGAAAACATAGTAGAGTAGAAGAGTGCTGCTTATTCAAAAGCAGAATGTGTTTCTTGTAAGGCGAGTTAGAGTTGAATTCCCTTTCATAAACGGAGTTGAATCATATGCAGTTTCTGGTCCTAGCAGCAAGTGTTGTTTTCTGGTAGGGAGAGTCACTATTGTGCTCAATTGACCATACACAGTGCATAGAGCACTCGCGTCTGTTCCCAGCAAGTGCAGTGTATTGGACGCAAGAGAAGCTACTGCTCTTGTAAGTTTTCTAAGCAGAGTTGAATGAGATATGGCCCATGTGTGTAGGAAGCACAGTTCTTTTGTTCTGAGCAAGCTGACTGTTCTGGCTCTATAAGAAACACAGTAGAGTAGAAGAGTGCTACTTTCTCAAAAGAAGAGTGTGTTTCTTTTATGGAGAGCTAGAGTTGAATTCCCTTTCATAAACGTAGTTGAATCTCATGGAGTTTCTGGTCTAACCAGCAAGAGTTGTTTTCTGGTAAGGAGAGTCACTATTGTGCTCAATTGGCCATACACAGTGCAAATAGCACTCACGTCTGTTTCCAGCAAGTGCAAGTATTGGACGCAATAGAAGCTACTGCTCTTGTCAGTTTCCTAAGTAGAGTTGAACTAGATATGGCCCTTGTGTGTAGAAAGTACAGTCTTTTGTTCTGAGCCAGCTGACTGTTCTGGTTGTATTGGAAATATATTAGAGTAGAAGACTGCTGCTTTCTCAAAAGCAGAGTGTGTTTCTTGTAAGGCGAGCTAGAGTTGAATTCTGTTTCATAAACGAAGTTGAATCACATGCAGATTCTGTTCCTAGCAGCAAGAGTTGTTTTTTGGTAAGGAGAGACACTATTGTGCTCAATTGGCCATACACATTGCAAATAGCCCTCGCGTCTTTTCCCAGCAAGTGCAGTGTATTGGACGCAAGAGAAGCTACTGTTCTTTTCAGTTTCCTAAGCACAGTTGAACTAGATATGGCCCGTGTGTGTAGGAAGCACAGTTCTTTGGTTCTGAGCAAGCTGACTGTTCTGGCTCTATAGAAAACACAGTAGAGTAGAAGAGTGCTGCTTTCTCAAAAGCAGAATGTGTTTCTTGTAAGGCGAGTTAGAGTTGAATTCCCTTTCATAAACGGAGTTGAATCATATGCAGTTTCTGGTCCTAGCAGCAAGTGTTGTTTTCTGGTAAGAGGACTCACTATTGTGCTCAATTGGCCATACACCTTGCAAAAAGGACTCGCGTCTGTTCCCAGCAAGTGCAGTGTATGGGACCCATAAGAAGCTACTGTTCTTGTCAGTTTCCTAATCATAGTTGAAATAGATAATGGCCCGTGTGTGTAGGAAGCACAGTTCTTTTGTTCTGAGCAAGCTGACTGTTCTGGCTCTATAGGAAACAGAGTAGAGTAGTTGTGTGCTGCTTTCTCAAAAGCAGAGTGTGTTTCTTGTAAGGCGAGCTAGAGTTGAATTCCCTTTCATAAACATAGTTGAATCGCATGCAGATTCTGGTCCTAGCAGCAAGAGTTGTTTTCTGGTAGGGAAAGTCACTATTGCGCTTCCTTTGCCATACACAGTGCAAATAGCACTCACGTCTGTTCCCAGCAAAGACAGTGTATTGGAGGGAAGAGAAGCTACTATTCTTGTCAGTTTCCTAAGCAGAGTTGAACTAGATGTTGTCCGGGTGTAGGAAGCACAGTTCTTTTGTTCTGAGCAAGCTCACTGCTCTGGCCCTTTAGGAAACCCAGTAGAGTAGAAGAGTGCTCCTTTCTCTAAAGCAGAGTGTGTTTCTTGTAAGGCAAGCTAGTGTTACATTCCCCTTCATAAGCGTAGTTGATTCACATGCAGTTTCTGATCCTAGTAGCAAGAGTTGTTTTCTGTTAAGGAGAGTCCCTACTGTGCTCCCATTGCCATACACAGTGAAAATAGCACTTGCATCTGTTCCCAGCAAGGACAGTGTTTTGGAGAGAAGAGTAGCTACTGTTCTTGTCAGTTTCCAAGCAGAGTTGAACTACAAATGTCCCATGTGTGTAGGAAGCACAGTTTTTTTGTTCTGAGCAAGCTCACTGTTCTGGCCATATAGGAAACCCAGTAGAGTATTAGAGTGCTCCTTTCTCAAAAGCAGAGTGTGTTTCTTGTAAGGTGAGCTAGTGTTGCTTTCCCCTTCATAAAAGCAGTTGAATCACATGCAGTTTCTGGTCCTAGCAGCAAGAGATGTTTTCTTTTAAGGAGATTAACTAGTGAGCTCCCATTGCCATACACAGTGCAAATAGCACTCGTGTCTGTTCACAGCAAGTTCACTGTATTGGACAGAAGAAAATCTACTGTTCTTGTCAGTTTCCTAAGCAGAGTTGAAATATATATGCCCATGTGCTGTGGGATGTTCTGTATGGCAAATGTGTTGGTAATTAGTCAATAAATAAATCTCTCTTTGGCCATTGGCTAGGCAGGAAGTGTATGCGGGAAAAGGAGGAGAATAAAGCTGGCAAGTGTAATCCTGAGTCACAGAGAGACTGCCCGCCGCCATGATGACAAACTGCATGTGACGATGCCGGTAAGACATGAGCCATGTGGCAAGGTATAGAATAATGGAAATGGATTAATTTAAGCTGTAAGAACAGTTAGCAAGAAGCCTGACACGGCCATACAGTTTGTAACCAATATAAGTCTCTGTGTTTACTTGGTCGGGTTTGAGCGGCTGTGGGACTGGCAGGTGAAAGAGATTTGTCCTGACTGTGGGACAGGAAAAAATTCTAGCTACACCTGTGTGTAGGAAGCACAGTTCTTTTGTTCTGAGCAAGCTCACTCTTCTGTACCTCTAGGAAACACAGTAGAGTAGAAGAGTACTTCTTTTTCAAAAACAGAGTGTGTTTCTGTAAGGTGAGCTAGTGTTGCTTTCCCATTCATAAACGGAGTTGAATCACATGCAGTTTTCGGACCTAGAAGCAAGAATTTTTTTCTGGTAAGGGGAGTCACTGGTGCGCTCGCATTGGCATACACACTGCAAATAGCACTCACGTCTGTTCCCAGGAAGGACAGTGTATTGGAGGGAAGAGAAGCTACTTTTCATGTCAGTTTCCTATGCAGAGTTGAAGTAGATATGGCCCGTGTGTAGGAAGTACAGTCTTTTTTTCTGAGCCAGCTGACTTATCTGGCTCTATAGGAAACACATTAGAGAAGAAGAGTGCTGCTTTCTCAAAAGCAGAGTGTGTTTCTTGTAAGGCGAGCTAGAGTTGAATTCCCTTTCATAAACGGAGTTGAATCACATGAATTTTCTGGTCCTAGCAGCAAGAGTTGTTTTCAGGTAAGGAGAGTCACAATTGTGCGTAATTGGCCATACACAGTGCAGATAGCACTCGCGTCTATTCCCAGCAAGTGCAGTGTATTGGACGCAAGAGAAGCTACTGTTCTTGTCAGTTTCCGAATCAGAGTTGAACTAGATATGTCTCTTTTGTGTAGGAAGCACAGTTCTTTTGTTCTGAGCAAGCTGACTGCTCTGGCTCTATAGGAAACACAGTAGAGTAGAAGAGTGCTGTTTTCTCAAAAGCAGAGTGTGTTTCTTGTAATGCGAACTAGAGTTTAATTCCCTTTCATAAACGGAGTTGAATCACATGCAGTTTCTGGTCCTAGCAGCAAGAGTTGTTTTCTGGTAAGGAGAGTCACTATTGTGCTTATCCAGTGCAAATAGAGCTAGAGTTGAATTCCCTTTCATAAACGGAGTTGAATCACATGCAGTTTCTGGTCCTAGCATCAAGAGTTTTTTTCTGGTAAGGGGAGTCACTATTGTGCTCAGTTGGCCATACACAGTGCAAATAGCACTCGTGTCTGTTCCCAGCAAGTGCAGTGTATTGGACCCTAAGAAGCGACTGTTCTTTTCAGTTTCCTAATCAGAGTTGAACTAGATATGGCCCTTGTGTGTAGGAAGCACAGTTCTTTAGTTCTGAGCAAGCTGACTGTTCTGGATCTATAGGAAACACTGTAGAGTAGAAGACTTCTGCTTTCTCAAAAGCAGAGTGTGTTTCCTGTCAGGCGAGCTAGAGTTGAATTCTGTTTCATAAACGAAGTTGAATCACATGCAGATTCTGTTCCTAGCAGCAAGAGTTGTTTTTTGGTAAGGAGAGACACTATTGTGCTCAATTGGCCATACACATTGCAAATAGCCCTCGCGTCTTTTCCCAGCAAGTGCAGTGTATTGGACGCAAGAGAAGCTACTGTTCTTTTCAGTTTCCTAAGCACATTTGAACTAGATATGGCCCGTGTGTGTAGGAAGCACAGTTCTTTGGTTCTGAGCAAGCTGACTGTTCAGGCTCTATAGGAAACACAGTAGAGTAGAAGAGTGCTGCTTTCTCAAAAGCAGAGTGTGTTTCCTGTAAGGCGATCTAGAGTTGAATTCCCTTTCATAAAGGGTGTTGAATCTCATGCAGTTTCTGGTCCTAGCAGCAAGAGTTGTTTTTTGGTAAGGAGAGTCACTATTGTGCTCAAAAGGCCATACACAGTACAGATAGAACTCGCAACTGTTCCCAGCAAGTGCAGTGTATTGGACGCAAGGGAAGCTACTGTTCCTGTCAGTTTCCTAAGCAGAGTTGAACTACATATGGCCCGTGTGTGTAGGAAGCACAGTTCGTTGGTTCTGAGCAAGCTGACTGTTCTGGCTCTATAGAAAACATAGTAGAGTAGAAGAGTGCTGCTTATTCAAAAGCAGAATGTGTTTCTTGTAAGGCGAGTTAGAGTTGAATTCCCTTTCATAAACGGAGTTGAATCATATGCAGTTTCTGGTCCTAGCAGCAAGTGTTGTTTTTTGGTAAGGAGAGACAACACAGTAGAGTAGAAGTGTGCTGCTTTCTCAAAAGCAGAGTGTGTTTCTTGTAAGGCGAGTTTGAGTTGAATTCCCTTTCATAAACGGAGTTGAATCATGCAGTTTCTGGTCCTAGCAGAAAGAGTTGTTTTCTGGTAAGGAGAGTCACTCTTATGCTCAATTGCCCATACACAGTGCAAATAGGACTCGCGTCTGTTCCTAGCAAGTGCAGTGTATTGGACGCAAGAGAAGCTACTGTTCTTGTCATTTTCTTAAGCATTGTTGAACTAGATATGGCCCGTGTGTGTACGATCACAGGTCTTTTTTTCTGTGCAAGCTGACTGTTCTGGCTCTATAGGAAACACATTAGAGTAGAAGAGTGCTGCTTTCTCAAAAGCAGAGTGTTTTTCTTGTAAGGCGAGCTAAAGTTGAATTCTGTTTCATACACGGAGTTGAATCACATGCAGATTCTTGTCCTAGCAGCAAGAGTTGTTTTCTGGTAAGGAGAGTCACTATTGTGCTCAATTGGCCATACACAGTGCAAAAAGGACTCGCGTCTGTTCCCAGCAAGTGCAGTGTATTGGACCCATAAGAAGCTACTTTTCTTGTCAGTTTCCTAATCATAGTTGAAATAGATAATGGCCCGTGTGTAGGAAGCACAGTTCTTTTGTTCTGAGCAAGCTGACTGTTCTGGCTCTATAGGAAACAGAGTAGAGTAGACAGTAGTTGTGTGCTGCTTTCTCAAAAGCAGAGTGTGTTTCTTGTAAGGCGAGCTAGAGTTGAATTCCCTTCCATAAACAGAGTTGAATCACATGCAGTTTCTGGTCCTAGCAGCAAGAGTCGTTTTCTGTTAAGGACAGTGAATATTGTGCTGATTTGGCCATACACAGTGCAGATAGCACTCGCGTCTGTACCCAGCAAGTGCAGTGTATTGGACCCAAGAGAAGTTACTGTTCTTGTCAGTTTCCTAAGCAGAGTTGAACTAGATATGACCCCTGTGTGTAGGAAGTACAGTCTTTTGTTCTGAGCCAGCTGACTCTTCTGGCTCTATAGGAAATACAATACAGGAGAAGACTGCTGCTTTCTCAAAAGCAGAGTGTGTTTCTTGTAAGGCGAGCTAGAGTTGAATTCTGTTTCATAAACGAAGTTGAATCACATGCAGAATCTGTTCCTAGCATCAAGAGTTGTTTTTTGGTAAGGATAGACACTATTGTGCTCAATTGGCCATACACATTGCAAATAGCCCTCGCGTCTTTTCCCAGCAAGTGCAGTGTATTGGACGCAAGAGAAGCTACTGTTCTTTTCAGTTTCCTAAGCACAGTTGAACTAGATATGGCCCGTGTGTGTAGGAAGCACAGTTCTTTTTTTCTGAGCAAGCTGACTGTTCAGGCTCTATAGGAAACACAGTAGAGTAGAAGAGTGCTGCTTTCTCAAAAGCAGAGTGTGTTTCCTGTAAGGCGAGTTAGAGTTGAATTCCCTTTCATAAACGGAGTTGAATCATATGCAGTTTCTGGTCCTAGCAGAAAGAGTTGTTTTCTGGTAAGGAGAGTCACTCTTATGCTCAATTGCCCATACACAGTGCAAATAGGCCTCGCGTCTGTTCCTAGCAAGTGCAGTGTATTGGACGCAAGAGAAGCTACTGTTCTTGTCATTTTCCTAAGCATTGTTTAACTAGATATGGCCCGTGTGTACGATCACAGGTCTTTTTTTCTGTGCAAGCTGACTGTTCTGGCTCTATAGGAAACACATTAGAGTAGAAGAGTGCTGCTTTCTCAAAAGCAGAGTGTTTTTCTTGTAAGGCGAGCTAAAGTTGAATTCTGTTTCATACACGGAGTTGAATCACATGCAGATTCTTGTCCTAGCAGCAAGAATTGGTTTCTGGTAAGGAGAGTCACTATTGCGCTTCCTTTGCCATACAAGGTGCAAATAGCACTCACGTCTGTTCCCAGCAAGGACAGTGTATTGAAGGGAAGAGAAGCTACTTTTCATGTCAGTTTCCTATGCAGAGTTGAAGTAGATATGGCCCGTGTGTAGGAAGTACAGTCTTTTTTTCTGAGCCAGCTGACTCATCTGGCTCTATAGGAAACACATTAGAGAAGAAGAGTGCTGCTTTCTCAAAAGCAGAGTGTGTTTCTTGTAAGGCGAGCTAGAGTTGAATTCCCTTTCATAAACGGAGTTGAATCACATGAATTTTCTGGTCCTAGCAGCAAGAGTTGTTTTCAGGTAAGGAGAGTCACAATTGTGCGCAATTGGCCATACACAGTGCAGATAGCACTCGCGTCTATTCCCAGCAAGTGCAGTGTATTGGACGCAAGAGAAGCTACTGTTCTTGTCAGTTTCCGAATCAGAGTTGAACTAGACATGTCTCTTTTGTGTAGGAAGCACAGTTCTTTTGTTCTGAGCAAGCTGACTGCTCTGGCTCTATAGGAAACACAGTAGAGTAGAAGAGTGCTGTTTTCTCAAAAGCAGAGTGTGTTTCTTGTAATGCGAACTAGAGTTTAATTCCCTTTCATAAACGGAGTTGAATCACATGCAGTTTCTGGTCCTAGCAGCAAGAGTTGTTTTCTGGTAAGGAGAGTCACTATTGTGCTTATCCAGTGCAAATAGAGCTAGAGTTGAATTCCCTTTCATAAACGGAGTTGAATCACATGCAGTTTCTGGTCCTAGCAGCAAGAGTTTTTTTCTGGTAAGGGGAGTCACTATTGTGCTCAGTTGGCCATACACAGTGCAAATAGCACTCGTGTCTGTTCCCAGCAAGTGCAGTGTATTGGACCCTAAGAAGCGACTGTTCTTATCATTTTCCTAATCAGAGTTGAACTAGATATGGCCCTTGTGTGTAGGAAGCACAGTTCTTTAGTTCTGAGCAAGCTGACTGTTCTGGATCTATAGGAAACACTGTAGAGTAGAAGAATTCTGCTTTCTCAAAAGCAGAGTGTGTTTCCTGTCAGGCAAGCTAGAGTTGAATTCTGTTTCATAAACGAAGTTGAATCACATGCAGATTCTGTTCCTAGCAGCAAGAGTTGTTTTTTGGTAAGGAGAGTCACTATTGTGCTCAAAAGGCCATACACAGTACAGATAGAACTCGCAACTGTTCCCAGCAAGTGCAGTGTATTGGACGCAAGGGAAGCTACTGTTCCTGTCAGTTTCCTAAGCAGAGTTGAACTACATATGGCCCGTGTGTGTAGGTTAGCACAGTTCGTTGGTTCTGAGCAAGCTGACTGTTCTGGCTCTATAGAAAACATAGTAGAGTAGAAGAGTGCTGCTTATTCAAAAGCAGAATGTGTTTCTTGTAAGGCGAGTTAGAGTTGAATTCCCTTTCATAAACGGAGTTGAATCATATGCAGTTTCTGGTCCTAGCAGCAAGTGTTGTTTTCTGGTAGGGAGAGTCACTATTGTGCTCAATTGACCATACACAGTGCATAGAGCACTCGCGTCTGTTCCCAGCAAGTGCAGTGTATTGGACGCAAGAGAAGCTACTGCTCTTGTAAGTTTTCTAAGCAGAGTTGAATGAGATATGGCCCATGTGTGTAGGAAGCACAGTTCTTTTGTTCTGAGCAAGCTGACTGTTCTGGCTCTATAAGAAACACAGTAGAGTAGAAGAGTGCTACTTTCTCAAAAGAAGAGTGTGTTTCTTTTATGGAGAGCTAGAGTTGAATTCCCTTTCATAAACGTAGTTGAATCTCATGGAGTTTCTGGTCTAACCAGCAAGAGTTGTTTTCTGGTAAGGAGAGTCACTATTGTGCTCAATTGGCCATACACAGTGCAAATAGCACTCACGTCTGTTTCCAGCAAGTGCAAGTATTGGACGCAATAGAAGCTACTGCTCTTGTCAGTTTCCTAAGTAGAGTTGAACTAGATATGGCCCTTGTGTGTAGAAAGTACAGTCTTTTGTTCTGAGCCAGCTGACTGTTCTGGTTGTATTGGAAATATATTAGAGTAGAAGACTGCTGCTTTCTCAAAAGCAGAGTGTGTTTCTTGTAAGGCGAGCTAGAGTTGAATTCTGTTTCATAAACGAAGTTGAATCACATGCAGATTCTGTTCCTAGCAGCAAGAGTTGTTTTTTGGTAAGGAGAGACACTATTGTGCTCAATTGGCCATACACATTGCAAATAGCCCTCGCGTCTTTTCCCAGCAAGTGCAGTGTATTGGACGCAAGAGAAGCTACTGTTCTTTTCAGTTTCCTAAGCACAGTTGAACTAGATATGGCCCGTGTGTGTAGGAAGCACAGTTCTTTGGTTCTGAGCAAGCTGACTGTTCTGGCTCTATAGAAAACACAGTAGAGTAGAAGAGTGCTGCTTTCTCAAAAGCAGAATGTGTTTCTTGTAAGGCGAGTTAGAGTTGAATTCCCTTTCATAAACGGAGTTGAATCATATGCAGTTTCTGGTCCTAGCAGCAAGTGTTGTTTTCTGGTAAGAGGACTCACTATTGTGCTCAATTGGCCATACACAGTGCAAAAAGGACTCGCGTCTGTTCCCAGCAAGTGCAGTGTATGGGACCCATAAGAAGCTACTGTTCTTGTCAGTTTCCTAATCATAGTTGAAATAGATAATGGCCCGTGTGTGTAGGAAGCACAGTTCTTTTGTTCTGAGCAAGCTGACTGTTCTGGCTCTATAGGAAACAGAGTAGAGTAGTTGTGTGCTGCTTTCTCAAAAGCAGAGTGTGTTTCTTGTAAGGCGAGCTAGAGTTGAATTCCCTTTCATAAACATAGTTGAATCGCATGCAGATTCTGGTCCTAGCAGCAAGAGTTGTTTTCTGGTAGGGAAAGTCACTATTGCGCTTCCTTTGCCATACACAGTGCAAATAGCACTCACGTCTGTTCCCAGCAAGGACAGTGTATTGGAGGGAAGAGAAGCTACTATTCTTGTCAGTTTCCTAAGCAGAGTTGAACTAGATGTTGTCCGGGTGTAGGAAGCACAGTTCTTTTGTTCTGAGCAAGCTCACTGCTCTGGCCCTTTAGGAAACCCAGTAGAGTAGAAGAGTGCTCCTTTCTCTAAAGCAGAGTGTGTTTCTTGTAAGGCAAGCTAGTGTTACATTCCCCTTCATAAGCGTAGTTGATTCACATGCAGTTTCTGATCCTAGTAGCAAGAGTTGTTTTCTGTTAAGGAGAGTCCCTACTGTGCTCCCATTGCCATACACAGTGAAAATAGCACTTGCATCTGTTCCCAGCAAGGACAGTGTTTTGGAGAGAAGAGTAGCTACTGTTCTTGTCAGTTTCCAAGCAGAGTTGAACTACAAATGTCCCATGTGTGTAGGAAGCACAGTTTTTTTGTTCTGAGCAAGCTCACTGTTCTGGCCATATAGGAAACCCAGTAGAGTATTAGAGTGCTCCTTTCTCAAAAGCAGAGTGTGTTTCTTGTAAGGTGAGCTAGTGTTGCTTTCCCCTTCATAAAAGCAGTTGAATCACATGCAGTTTCTGGTCCTAGCAGCAAGAGATGTTTTCTTTTAAGGAGATTAACTAGTGAGCTCCCATTGCCATACACAGTGCAAATAGCACTCGTGTCTGTTCACAGCAAGTTCACTGTATTGGACAGAAGAAAATCTACTGTTCTTGTCAGTTTCCTAAGCAGAGTTGAAATATATATGCCCATGTGCTGTGGGATGTTCTGTATGGCAAATGTGTTGGTAATTAGTCAATAAATAAATCTCTCTTTGGCCATTGGCTAGGCAGGAAGTGTATGCGGGAAAAGGAGGAGAATAAAGCTGGCAAGTGTAATCCTGAGTCACAGAGAGACTGCCCGCCGCCATGATGACAAACTGCATGTGACGATGCCGGTAAGACATGAGCCATGTGGCAAGGTATAGAATAATGGAAATGGATTAATTTAAGCTGTAAGAACAGTTAGCAAGAAGCCTGACACGGCCATACAGTTTGTAACCAATATAAGTCTCTGTGTTTACTTGGTCGGGTTTGAGCGGCTGTGGGACTGGCAGGTGAAAGAGATTTGTCCTGACTGTGGGACAGGAAAAAATTCTAGCTACACCTGTGTGTAGGAAGCACAGTTCTTTTGTTCTGAGCAAGCTCACTCTTCTGTACCTCTAGGAAACACAGTAGAGTAGAAGAGTACTTCTTTTTCAAAAACAGAGTGTGTTTCTGTAAGGTGAGCTAGTGTTGCTTTCCCATTCATAAACGGAGTTGAATCACATGCAGTTTTCGGACCTAGAAGCAAGAATTTTTTTCTGGTAAGGGGAGTCACTGGTGCGCTCGCATTGACATACACACTGCAAATAGCACTCACGTCTGTTCCCAGGAAGGACAGTGTATTGGAGGGAAGAGAAGCTACTTTTCATGTCAGTTTCCTATGCAGAGTTGAAGTAGATATGGCCCGTGTGTAGGAAGTACAGTCTTTTTTTCTGAGCCAGCTGACTCATCTGGCTCTATAGGAAACACATTAGAGAAGAAGAGTGCTGCTTTCTCAAAAGCAGAGTGTGTTTCTTGTAAGGCGAGCTAGAGTTGAATTCCCTTTCATAAACGGAGTTGAATCACATGAATTTTCTGGTCCTAGCAGCAAGAGTTGTTTTCAGGTAAGGAGAGTCACAATTGTGCGCAATTGGCCATACACAGTGCAGATAGCACTCGCGTCTATTCCCAGCAAGTGCAGTGTATTGGACGCAAGAGAAGCTACTGTTCTTGTCAGTTTCCGAATCAGAGTTGAACTAGATATGTCTCTTTTGTGTAGGAAGCACAGTTCTTTTGTTCTGAGCAAGCTGACTGCTCTGGCTCTATAGGAAACACAGTAGAGTAGAAGAGTGCTGTTTTCTCAAAAGCAGAGTGTGTTTCTTGTAATGCGAACTAGAGTTTAATTCCCTTTCATAAACGGAGTTGAATCACATGCAGTTTCTGGTCCTAGCAGCAAGAGTTGTTTTCTGGTAAGGAGAGTCACTATTGTGCTTATCCAGTGCAAATAGAGCTAGAGTTGAATTCCCTTTCATAAACGGAGTTGAATCACATGCAGTTTCTGGTCCTAGCATCAAGAGTTTTTTTCTGGTAAGGGGAGTCACTATTGTGCTCAGTTGGCCATACACAGTGCAAATAGCACTCGTGTCTGTTCCCAGCAAGTGCAGTGTATTGGACCCTAAGAAGCGACTGTTCTTTTCAGTTTCCTAATCAGAGTTGAACTAGATATGGCCCTTGTGTGTAGGAAGCACAGTTCTTTAGTTCTGAGCAAGCTGACTGTTCTGGATCTATAGGAAACACTGTAGAGTAGAAGACTTCTGCTTTCTCAAAAGCAGAGTGTGTTTCCTGTCAGGCGAGCTAGAGTTGAATTCTGTTTCATAAACGAAGTTGAATCACATGCAGATTCTGTTCCTAGCAGCAAGAGTTGTTTTTTGGTAAGGAGAGACACTATTGTGCTCAATTGGCCATACACATTGCAAATAGCCCTCGCGTCTTTTCCCAGCAAGTGCAGTGTATTGGACGCAAGAGAAGCTACTGTTCTTTTCAGTTTCCTAAGCACAGTTGAACTCGATATGGCCCGTGTGTGTAGGAAGCACAGTTCTTTGGTTCTGAGCAAGCTGACTGTTCAGGCTCTATAGGAAACACAGTAGAGTAGAAGAGTGCTGCTTTCTCAAAAGCAGAGTGTGTTTCCTGTAAGGCGAGTTAGAGTTGAATTCCCTTTCATAAAGGGTGTTGAATCTCATGCAGTTTCTGGTCCTAGCAGCAAGAGTTGTTTTTTGGTAAGGAGAGTCACTATTGGGCTCAAAAGGCCATACACAGTACAGATAGAACTCGCAACTGTTCCCAGCAAGTGCAGTGTATTGGACGCAAGGGAAGCTACTGTTCCTGTCAGTTTCCTAAGCAGAGTTGAACTACATATGGCCCGTGTGTGTAGGAAGCACAGTTCGTTGGTTCTGAGCAAGCTGACTGTTCTGGCTCTATAGAAAACATAGTAGAGTAGAAGAGTGCTGCTTATTCAAAAGGAGAATGTGTTTCTTGTAAGGCGAGTTAGAGTTGAATTTCCTTTCATAAACGGAGTTGAATCATATGCAGTTTCTGGTCCTAGCAGCAAGTGTTGTTTTCTGGTAGGGAGAGTCACTATTGTGCTCAATTGACCATACACAGTGCATAGAGCACTCGCGTCTGTTCCCAGCAAGTGCAGTGTATTGGACGCAAGAGAAGCTACTGCTCTTGTAAGTTTTCTAAGCAGAGTTGAATGAGATATGGCCCATGTGTGTAGGAAGCACAGTTCTTATGTTCTGAGCAAGCTGACTGTTCTGGCTCTATAAGAAACACAGTAGAGTAGAAGAGTGCTACTTTCTCAAAAGAAGAGTGTGTTTCTTTTATGGAGAGCTAGAGTTGAATTCCCTTTCATAAACGTAGTTGAATCACATGGAGTTTCTCGTCTAACCAGCAAGAGTTGTTTTCTGGTAAGGAGAGTCACTATTGTGCTCAATTGGCCATACACAGTGCAAATAGCACTCACGTCTGTTTCCAGCAAGTGCAAGTATTGGACGCAATAGAAGCTACTGCTCTTGTCAGTTTCCTAAGTAGAGTTGAACTAGATATGGCCCTTGTGTGTAGGAAGTACAGTCTTTTGTTCTGAGCCAGCTGACTGTTCTGGTTGTATTGGAAATATATTAGAGTAGAAGACTGCTGCTTTCTCAAAAGCAGAGTGTGTTTCTTGTAAGGCGAGCTAGAGTTGAATTCTGTTTCATAAACGAAGTTGAATCACATGCAGATTCTGTTCCTAGCAGCAAGAGTTGTTTTTTGGTAAGGAGAGACACGATTGTGCTCAATTGGCCATACACATTGCAAATAGCCCTCGCGTCTTTTCCCAGCAAGTGCAGTGTATTGGACGCAAGAGAAGCTACTATTCTTTTCAGTTTCCTAAGCACAGTTGAACTAGATATGGCCCGTGTGTGTAGGAAGCACAGTTTTTGGTTCTGAGCAAGCTGACTGTTCTGGCTCTATAGAAAACACAGTAGAGTAGAAGAGTGCTGCTTTCTCAAAAGCAGAATGTGTTTCTTGTAAGGCGAGTTAGAGTTGAATTCCCTTTCATAAACGGAGTTGAATCATATGCAGTTTCTGTTCCTAGCAGCAAGTGTTGTTTTCTGGTAAGAGGACTCACTATTGTGCTCAATTGGCCATACACAGTGCAAAAAGGACTCGCGTCTGTTCCCAGCAAGTGCAGTGTATGGGACCCATAAGAAGCTACTGTTCTTGTCAGTTTCCTAATCATAGTTGAAATAGATAATGGCCCGTGTGTGTAGGAAGCACAGTTCTTTGGTTCTGAGCAAGCTGACTGTTCAGGCTCTATAGGAAACACAGTAGAGTAGAAGAGTGCTGCTTTCTCAAAAGCAGAGTGTGTTTCTTTTATGGAGAGCTAGAGTTGAATTCCCTTTCATAAAGGGTGTTGAATCTCATGCAGTTTCTGGTCCTAGCAGCAAGAGTTGTTTTTTGGTAAGGAGAGTCACTATTGGGCTCAAAAGGCCATACACAGTACAGATAGAACTCGCAACTGTTCCCAGCAAGTGCAGTGTATTGGACGCAAGGGAAGCTACTGTTCCTGTCAGTTTCCTAAGCAGAGTTGAACTACATATGGCCCGTGTGTGTAGGAAGCACAGTTCTTTGGTTCTGAGCAAGCTGACTGTTCTGGCTCTATAGAAAACATAGTAGAGTAGAAGAGTGCTGCTTATTCAAAAGCAGAATGTGTTTCTTGTAAGGCGAGTTAGAGTTAAATTCCCTTTCATAAACGGAGTTGAATCATATGCAGTTTCTGGTCCTAGCAGCAAGTGTTGTTTTCTGGTAGGGAGAGTCACTATTGTGCTCAATTGACCATACACAGTGCATAGAGCACTCGCGTCTGTTCCCAGCAAGTGCAGTGTATTGGACGCAAGAGAAGCTACTGCTCTTGTAAGTTTTCTAAGCAGAGTTGAAAGAGATATGGCCCATGTGTGTAGGAAGCACAGTTCTTTTGTTCTGAGCAAGCTGACTGTTCTGGCTCTATAAGAAACACAGTAGAGTAGAAGAGTGCTACTTTCTCAAAAGAAGAGTGTGTTTCTTTTATGGAGAGCTAGAGTTGAATTCCCTTTCATAAACGTAGTTGAATCACATGGAGTTTCTGGTCTAAACAGCAAGAGTTGTTTTCTGGTAAGGAGAGTCACTATTGTGCTCATTGGCCATACACAGTGCAAATAGCACTCACGTCTGTTTCCAGCAAGTGCAAGTATTGGACGCAATAGAAGCTACTGCTCTTGTCAGTTTCCTAAGCAGAGTTGAACTAGATATGGCCCTTGTGTGTAGGAAGTACAGTCTTTTGTTCTGAGCCAGCTGACTGTTCTGGCTCTATAGGAAATATATTAGAGTAGAAGACTGCTGCTTTCTCAAAAGCAGAGTGTGTTTCTTGTAAGGCGAGCTAGAGGTGAATTCTGTTTCATAAACGAAGTTGAATCACATGCAGATTCTGTTCCTAG
Source organism: Peromyscus californicus insignis (assembly GCF_007827085.1). Classification (NCBI taxonomy): domain Eukaryota; kingdom Metazoa; phylum Chordata; class Mammalia; order Rodentia; family Cricetidae; genus Peromyscus; species Peromyscus californicus. The sequence goes on from NW_026294448.1 coordinate 17,200, forward strand.
CAGCAAGAGTTGTTTTTTGGTAAGGAGAGACACTATTGTGCTCAATTGGCCATACACAGTGCAAAAAGGACTCGCGTCTGTTCCCAGCAAGTGCAGTGTATTGGACCCAGAAGAAGCTACTGTTCTTTTCAGTTTCCTAAGCACAGTTGAACTAGATATGGCCCGTGTGTGTAGGAAGCACAGTTCTTTATTTCTGAGCAAGCTGACTGTTCAGGCTCTATAGGAAACACAGTAGAGTAGAAGGGTGCTGCTTTCTCAAAAGCAGAGTGTGTTTCCTGTAAGGCGAGTTAGAGTTGAATTCCCTTTCATAAACGGAGTTGAATCATATGCAGTTTCTGGTCCTAGCAGCAAGTGTTGTTTTCTGGTAAGAGGACTCACTATTGTGCTCAATTGGCCATACCCAGTGCAAAAAGGACTCGCGTCTGTTCCCAGCAAGTGCAGTGTATGGGACCCATAAGAAGCTACTGTTCTTGTCAGTTTCCTAATCATAGTTGAAATAGATAATGGCCAGTGTGTGTAGGAAGCACAGTTCTTTTGTTCTGAGCAAGCTGACTGTTCTGGCTCTATAGGAAACAGAGTAGAGTAGTTGTGTGCTGCTTTCTCAAAAGCAGAGTGTGTTTCTTGTAAGGCGAGCTAGAGTTGAATTCCCTTTCATAAACATAGTTGAATCGCATGCAGATTCTGGTCCTAGCAGCAAGAGTTGTTTTCTGGTAGGGAAAGTCACTATTGTGCTCAATTGGCCATACACAGTGCAAAAAGGACTCGCGTCTGTTCCCAGCAAGTGCAGTGTATTGGATCCATAAGAAGCTACTGTTCTTTTCAGTTTCCTAAGCACAGTTGAACTAGATATGGCCCGTGTGTGTAGGAAGCACAGTTCTTTAGTTCTGAGCAAGCTGACTGTTCAGGCTCTATAGGAAACACAGTAGAGTAGAAGGGTGCTGCTTTCTCAAAAGCAGAGTGTGTTTCCTGTAAGGCGAGTTAGAGTTGAATTCCCTTTCATAAACGGAGTTGAATCATATGCAGTTTCTGGTCCTAGCAGCAAGTGTTGTTTTCTGGTAAGAGGACTCACTATTGTGCTCAATTGGCCATACCCAGTGCAAAAAGGACTCGCATCTGTTCCCAGCAAGTGCAGTGTATGGGACCCATAAGAAGCTACTGTTCTTGTCAGTTTCCTAATCATAGTTGAAATAGATAATGGCCAGTGTGTGTAGGAAGCACAGTTCTTTTGTTCTGAGCAAGCTGACTGTTCTGGCTCTATAGGAAACAGAGTAGAGTAGTTGTGTGCTGCTTTCTCAAAAGCAGAGTGTGTTTCTTGTAAGGCAAGCTAGAGTTGAATTCCCTTTCATAAACATAGTTGAATCGCATGCAGATTCTGGTCCTAGCAGCAAGAGTTGTTTTCTGGTAGGGAAAGTCACTATTGTGCTCAATTGGCCATACACAGTGCAAAAAGGACTCGCGTCTGTTCCCAGCAAGTGCAGTGTATTGGACCCATAAGAAGCTACTGTTCTTTTCAGTTATCCTAATCAGAGTTGAACTAGATATGGCCCGTGTGTTTAGGAAGCACAGTTCTTTATTTCTGAGCAAGCTGACTGTTCTGGATCTATAGGAAACACTGTAGAGTAGAAGACTTCTGCTTTCTCAAAAGCAGAGTGTGTTTCCTGTCAGGCGAGCTAGAGTTGAATTCTGTTTCATAACCGAAGTTGAATCACATGCAGATTCTGTTCCTAGCAGCAAGAGTTGTTTTTTGGTAAGGAGAGACACTATTGTGCTCAATTGGCCATACACATTGCAAATAGCCCTCGCGTCTTTGCCCAGCAAGTGCAGTGTATTGGACGCAAGAGAAGCTACTGTTCTTTTCAGTTTCCTAAGCACAGTTGAACTCGATATGGCCCGTGTGTGTAGGAAGCACAGTTCTTTGGTTCTGAGCAAGCTGACTGTTCAGGCTCTATAGGAAACACAGTAGAGTAGAAGAGTGCTGCTTTCTCAAAAGCAGAGTGTGTTTCCTGTAAGGCGAGTTAGAGTTGAATTCCCTTTCATAAAGGGTGTTGAATCTCATGCAGTTTCTGGTCCTAGCAGCAAGAGTTGTTTTTTGGTAAGGAGAGTCACTATTGGGCTCAAAAGGCCATACACAGTACAGATAGAACTCGCAACTGTTCCCAGCAAGTGCAGTGTATTGGACGCAAGGGAAGCTACTGTTCCTGTCAGTTTCCTAAGCAGAGTTGAACTACATATGGCCCGTGTGTGTAGGAAGCACAGTTCGTTGGTTCTGAGCAAGCTGACTGTTCTGGCTCTATAGAAAACATAGTAGAGTAGAAGAGTGCTGCTTATTCAAAAGGAGAATGTGTTTCTTGTAAGGCGAGTTAGAGTTGAATTTCCTTTCATAAACGGAGTTGAATCATATGCAGTTTCTGGTCCTAGCAGCAAGTGTTGTTTTCTGGTAGGGAGAGTCACTATTGTGCTCAATTGACCATACACAGTGCATAGAGCACTCGCGTCTGTTCCCAGCAAGTGCAGTGTATTGGCCGCAAGAGAAGCTACTGCTCTTGTAAGTTTTCTAAGCAGAGTTGAATGAGATATGGCCCATGTGTGTAGGAAGCACAGTTCTTATGTTCTGAGCAAGCTGACTGTTCTGGCTCTATAAGAAACACAGTAGAGTAGAAGAGTGCTACTTTCTCAAAAGAAGAGTGTGTTTCTTTTATGGGGAGCTAGAGTTGAATTCCCTTTCATAAACGTAGTTGAATCACATGGAGTTTCTCGTCTAACCAGCAAGAGTTGTTTTCTGGTAAGGAGAGTCACTATTGTGCTCAATTGGCCATACACAGTGCAAATAGCACTCACGTCTGTTTCCAGCAAGTGCAAGTATTGGACGCAATAGAAGCTACTGCTCTTGTCAGTTTCCTAAGTAGAGTTGAACTAGATATGGCCCTTGTGTGTAGGAAGTACAGTCTTTTGTTCTGAGCCAGCTGACTGTTCTGGTTGTATTGGAAATATATTAGAGTAGAAGACTGCTGCTTTCTCAAAAGCAGAGTGTGTTTCTTGTAAGGCGAGTTAGAGTTGAATTCCCTTTCATAAACGGAGTTGAATCATATGCAGTTTCTGGTCCTAGCAGCAAGTGTTGTTTTCTGGTAAGAGGACTCACTATTGTGCTCAATTGGCCATACACAGTGCAAAAAGGACTCGCGTCTGTTCCCAGCAAGTGCAGTGTATGGGACCCATAAGAAGCTACTGTTCTTGTCAGTTTCCTAATCATAGTTGAAATAGATAATGGCCCGTGTGTGTAGGAAGCACAGTTCTTTTGTTCTGAGCAAGCTGACTGTTCAGGCTCTATAGGAAACACAGTAGAGTAGAAGAGTGCTGCTTTCTCAAAAGCAGAGTGTGTTTCTTTTATCGAGAGCTAGAGTTGAATTCCCTTTCATAAAGGGTGTTGAATCTCATGCAGTTTCTGGTCCTAGCAGCAAGAGTTGTTTTTTGGTAAGGAGAGTCACTATTGGGCTCAAAAGGCCATACACAGTACAGATAGAACTCGCAACTGTTCCCAGCAAGTGCAGTGTATTGGACGCAAGGGAAGCTACTGTTCCTGTCAGTTTCCTAAGCAGAGTTGAACTACATATGGCCCGTGTGTGTAGGAAGCACAGTTCTTTGGTTCTGAGCAAGCTGACTGTTCTGGCTCTATAGAAAACATAGTAGAGTAGAAGAGTGCTGCTTATTCAAAAGCAGAATGTGTTTCTTGTAAGGCGAGTTAGAGTTAAATTCCCTTTCATAAACGGAGTTGAATCATATGCAGTTTCTGGTCCTAGCAGCAAGTGTTGTTTTCTGGTAGGGAGAGTCACTATTGTGCTCAATTGACCATACACAGTGCATAGAGCACTCGCGTCTGTTCCCAGCAAGTGCAGTGTATTGGACGCAAGAGAAGCTACTGCTCTTGTAAGTTTTCTAAGCAGAGTTGAAAGAGATATGGCCCATGTGTGTAGGAAGCACAGTTCTTTTGTTCTGAGCAAGCTGACTGTTCTGGCTCTATAAGAAACACAGTAGAGTAGAAGAGTGCTACTTTCTCAAAAGAAGAGTGTGTTTCTTTTATGGAGAGCTAGAGTTGAATTCCCTTTCATAAACGTAGTTGAATCACATGGAGTTTCTGGTCTAAACAGCAAGAGTTGTTTTCTGGTAAGGAGAGTCACTATTGTGCTCATTGGCCATACACAGTGCAAATAGCACTCACGTCTGTTTCCAGCAAGTGCAAGTATTGGACGCAATAGAAGCTACTGCTCTTGTCAGTTTCCTAAGCAGAGTTGAACTAGATATGGCCCTTGTGTGTAGGAAGTACAGTCTTTTGTTCTGAGCCAGCTGACTGTTCTGGCTCTATAGGAAATATATTAGAGTAGAAGACTGCTGCTTTCTCAAAAGCAGAGTGTGTTTCTTGTAAGGCGAGCTAGAGGTGAATTCTGTTTCATAAACGAAGTTGAATCACATGCAGATTCTGTTCCTAGCAGCAAGAGTTGTTTTTTGGTAAGGAGAGACACTATTGTGCTCAATTGGCCATACACAGTGCAAAAAGGACTCGCGTCTGTTCCCAGCAAGTGCAGTGTATTGGACCCATAAGAAGCTACTGTTCTTTTCAGTTTCCTAAGCACAGTTGAACTAGATATGGCCCGTGTGTGTAGGAAGCACAGTTCTTTATTTCTGAGCAAGCTGACTGTTCAGGCTCTATAGGAAACACAGTAGAGTAGAAGGGTGCTGCTTTCTCAAAAGCAGAGTGTGTTTCCTGTAAGGCGAGTTAGAGTTGAATTCCCTTTCATAAACGGAGTTGAATCATATGCAGTTTCTGGTCCTAGCAGCAAGTGTTGTTTTCTGGTAAGAGGACTCACTATTGTGCTCAATTGGCCATACCCAGTGCAAAAAGGACTCGCGTCTGTTCCCAGCAAGTGCAGTGTATGGGACCCATAAGAAGCTACTGTTCTTGTCAGTTTCCTAATCATAGTTGAAATAGATAATGGCCAGTGTGTGTAGGAAGCACAGTTCTTTTGTTCTGAGCAAGCTGACTGTTCTGGCTCTATAGGAAACAGAGTAGAGTAGTTGTGTGCTGCTTTCTCAAAAGCAGAGTGTGTTTCTTGTAAGGCGAGCTAGAGTTGAATTCCCTTTCATAAACATAGTTGAATCGCATGCAGATTCTGGTCCTAGCAGCAAGAGTTGTTTTCTGGTAGGGAAAGTCACTATTGTGCTCAATTGGCCATACACAGTGCAAAAAGGACTCGCGTCTGTTCCCAGCAAGTGCAGTGTATTGGATCCATAAGAAGCTACTGTTCTTTTCAGTTTCCTAAGCACAGTTGAACTAGATATGGCCCGTGTGTGTAGGAAGCACAGTTCTTTATTTCTGAGCAAGCTGACTGTTCAGGCTCTATAGGAAACACAGTAGAGTAGAAGGGTGCTGCTTTCTCAAAAGCAGAGTGTGTTTCCTGTAAGGCGAGTTAGAGTTGAATTCCCTTTCATAAACGGAGTTGAATCATATGCAGTTTCTGGTCCTAGCAGCAAGTGTTGTTTTCTGGTAAGAGGACTCACTATTGTGCTCAATTGGCCATACCCAGTGCAAAAAGGACTCGCATCTGTTCCCAGCAAGTGCAGTGTATGGGACCCATAAGAAGCTACTGTTCTTGTCAGTTTCCTAATCATAGTCGAAATAGATAATGGCCAGTGTGTGTAGGAAGCACAGTTCTTTTGTTCTGAGCAAGCTGACTGTTCTGGCTCTATAGGAAACAGAGTAGAGTAGTTGTGTGCTGCTTTCTCAAAAGCAGAGTGTGTTTCTTGTAAGGCAAGCTAGAGTTGAATTCCCTTTCATAAACATAGTTGAATCGCATGCAGATTCTGGTCCTAGCAGCAAGAGTTGTTTTCTGGTAGGGAAAGTCACTATTGTGCTCAATTGGCCATACACAGTGCAAAAAGGACTCGCGTCTGTTCCCAGCAAGTGCAGTGTATTGGACCCATAAGAAGCTACTGTTCTTTTCAGTTATCCTAATCAGAGTTGAACTAGATATGGCCCGTGTGTTTAGGAAGCACAGTTCTTTATTTCTGAGCAAGCTGACTGTTCTGGATCTATAGGAAACACTGTAGAGTAGAAGACTTCTGCTTTCTCAAAAGCAGAGTGTGTTTCCTGTCAGGCGAGCTAGAGTTGAATTCTGTTTCATAAACGAAGTTGAATCACATGCAGATTCTGTTCCTAGCAGCAAGAGTTGTTTTTTGGTAAGGAGAGACACTATTGTGCTCAATTGGCCATACACATTGCAAATAGCCCTCGCGTCTTTGCCCAGCAAGTGCAGTGTATTGGACGCAAGAGAAGCTACTGTTCTTTTCAGTTTCCTAAGCACAGTTGAACTCGATATGGCCCGTGTGTGTAGGAAGCACAGTTCTTTGGTTCTGAGCAAGCTGACTGTTCAGGCTCTATAGGAAACACAGTAGAGTAGAAGAGTGCTGCTTTCTCAAAAGCAGAGTGTGTTTCCTGTAAGGCGAGTTAGAGTTGAATTCCCTTTCATAAAGGGTGTTGAATCTCATGCAGTTTCTGGTCCTAGCAGCAAGAGTTGTTTTTTGGTAAGGAGAGTCACTATTGGGCTCAAAAGGCCATACACAGTACAGATAGAACTCGCAACTGTTCCCAGCAAGTGCAGTGTATTGGACGCAAGGGAAGCTACTGTTCCTGTCAGTTTCCTAAGCAGAGTTGAACTACATATGGCCCGTGTGTGTAGGAAGCACAGTTCGTTGGTTCTGAGCAAGCTGACTGTTCTGGCTCTATAGAAAACATAGTAGAGTAGAAGAGTGCTGCTTATTCAAAAGGAGAATGTGTTTCTTGTAAGGCGAGTTAGAGTTGAATTTCCTTTCATAAACGGAGTTGAATCATATGCAGTTTCTGGTCCTAGCAGCAAGTGTTGTTTTCTGGTAGGGAGAGTCACTATTGTGCTCAATTGACCATACACAGTGCATAGAGCACTCGCGTCTGTTCCCAGCAAGTGCAGTGTATTGGCCGCAAGAGAAGCTACTGCTCTTCTAAGTTTTCTAAGCAGAGTTGAATGAGATATGGCCCATGTGTGTAGGAAGCACAGTTCTTATGTTCTGAGCAAGCTGACTGTTCTGGCTCTATAAGAAACACAGTAGAGTAGAAGAGTGCTACTTTCTCAAAAGAAGAGTGTGTTTCTTTTATGGGGAGCTAGAGTTGAATTCCCTTTCATAAACGTAGTTGAATCACATGGAGTTTCTCGTCTAACCAGCAAGAGTTGTTTTCTGGTAAGGAGAGTCACTATTGTGCTCAATTGGCCATACACAGTGCAAATAGCACTCACGTCTGTTTCCAGCAAGTGCAAGTATTGGACGCAATAGAAGCTACTGCTCTTGTCAGTTTCCTAAGTAGAGTTGAACTAGATATGGCCCTTGTGTGTAGGAAGTACAGTCTTTTGTTCTGAGCCAGCTGACTGTTCTGGTTGTATTGGAAATATATTAGAGTAGAAGACTGCTGCTTTCTCAAAAGCAGAGTGTGTTTCTTGTAAGGCGAGTTAGAGTTGAATTCCCTTTCATAAACGGAGTTGAATCATATGCAGTTTCTGGTCCTAGCAGCAAGTGTTGTTTTCTGGTAAGAGGACTCACTATTGTGCTCAATTGGCCATACACAGTGCAAAAAGGACTCGCGTCTGTTCCCAGCAAGTGCAGTGTATGGGACCCATAAGAAGCTACTGTTCTTGTCAGTTTCCTAATCATAGTTGAAATAGATAATGGCCCGTGTGTGTAGGAAGCACAGTTCTTTTGTTCTGAGCAAGCTGACTGTTCAGGCTCTATAGGAAACACAGTAGAGTAGAAGAGTGCTGCTTTCTCAAAAGCAGAGTGTGTTTCTTTTATGGAGAGCTAGAGTTGAATTCCCTTTCATAAAGGGTGTTGAATCTCATGCAGTTTCTGGTCCTAGCAGCAAGAGTTGTTTTTTGGTAAGGAGAGTCACTATTGGGCTCAAAAGGCCATACACAGTACAGATAGAACTCGCAACTGTTCCCAGCAAGTGCAGTGTATTGGACGCAAGGGAAGCTACTGTTCCTGTCAGTTTCCTAAGCAGAGTTGAACTACATATGGCCCGTGTGTGTAGGAAGCACAGTTCTTTGGTTCTGAGCAAGCTGACTGTTCTGGCTCTATAGAAAACATAGTAGAGTAGAAGAGTGCTGCTTATTCAAAAGCAGAATGTGTTTCTTGTAAGGCGAGTTAGAGTTAAATTCCCTTTCATAAACGGAGTTGAATCATATGCAGTTTCTGGTCCTAGCAGCAAGTGTTGTTTTCTGGTAGGGAGAGTCACTATTGTGCTCAATTGACCATACACAGTGCATAGAGCACTCGCGTCTGTTCCCAGCAAGTGCAGTGTATTGGACGCAAGAGAAGCTACTGCTCTTGTAAGTTTTCTAAGCAGAGTTGAAAGAGATATGGCCCATGTGTGTAGGAAGCACAGTTCTTTTGTTCTGAGCAAGCTGACTGTTCTGGCTCTATAAGAAACACAGTAGAGTAGAAGAGTGCTACTTTCTCAAAAGAAGAGTGTGTTTCTTTTATGGAGAGCTAGAGTTGAATTCCCTTTCATAAACGTAGTTGAATCACATGGAGTTTCTGGTCTAAACAGCAAGAGTTGTTTTCTGGTAAGGAGAGTCACTATTGTGCTCATTGGCCATACACAGTGCAAATAGCACTCACGTCTGTTTCCAGCAAGTGCAAGTATTGGACGCAATAGAAGCTACTGCTCTTGTCAGTTTCCTAAGCAGAGTTGAACTAGATATGGCCCTTGTGTGTAGGAAGTACAGTCTTTTGTTCTGAGCCAGCTGACTGTTCTGGCTCTATAGGAAATATATTAGAGTAGAAGACTGCTGCTTTCTCAAAAGCAGAGTGTGTTTCTTGTAAGGCGAGCTAGAGGTGAATTCTGTTTCATAAACGAAGTTGAATCACATGCAGATTCTGTTCCTAGCAGCAAGAGTTGTTTTTTGGTAAGGAGAGACACTATTGTGCTCAATTGGCCATACACAGTGCAAAAAGGACTCGCGTCTGTTCCCAGCAAGTGCAGTGTATTGGACCCAGAAGAAGCTACTGTTCTTTTCAGTTTCCTAAGCACAGTTGAACTAGATATGGCCCGTGTGTGTAGGAAGCACAGTTCTTTATTTCTGAGCAAGCTGACTGTTCAGGCTCTATAGGAAACACAGTAGAGTAGAAGGGTGCTGCTTTCTCAAAAGCAGAGTGTGTTTCCTGTAAGGCGAGTTAGAGTTGAATTCCCTTTCATAAACGGAGTTGAATCATATGCAGTTTCTGGTCCTAGCAGCAAGTGTTGTTTTCTGGTAAGAGGACTCACTATTGTGCTCAATTGGCCATACCCAGTGCAAAAAGGACTCGCGTCTGTTCCCAGCAAGTGCAGTGTATGGGACCCATAAGAAGCTACTGTTCTTGTCAGTTTCCTAATCATAGTTGAAATAGATAATGGCCAGTGTGTGTAGGAAGCACAGTTCTTTTGTTCTGAGCAAGCTGACTGTTCTGGCTCTATAGGAAACAGAGTAGAGTAGTTGTGTGCTGCTTTCTCAAAAGCAGAGTGTGTTTCTTGTAAGGCGAGCTAGAGTTGAATTCCCTTTCATAAACATAGTTGAATCGCATGCAGATTCTGGTCCTAGCAGCAAGAGTTGTTTTCTGGTAGGGAAAGTCACTATTGTGCTCAATTGGCCATACACAGTGCAAAAAGGACTCGCGTCTGTTCCCAGCAAGTGCAGTGTATTGGATCCATAAGAAGCTACTGTTCTTTTCAGTTTCCTAAGCACAGTTGAACTAGATATGGCCCGTGTGTGTAGGAAGCACAGTTCTTTATTTCTGAGCAAGCTGACTGTTCAGGCTCTATAGGAAACACAGTAGAGTAGAAGGGTGCTGCTTTCTCAAAAGCAGAGTGTGTTTCCTGTAAGGCGAGTTAGAGTTGAATTCCCTTTCATAAACGGAGTTGAATCATATGCAGTTTCTGGTCCTAGCAGCAAGTGTTGTTTTCTGGTAAGAGGACTCACTATTGTGCTCAATTGGCCATACCCAGTGCAAAAAGGACTCGCGTCTGTTCCCAGCAAGTGCAGTGTATGGGACCCATAAGAAGCTACTGTTCTTGTCAGTTTCCTAATCATAGTTGAAATAGATAATGGCCAGTGTGTGTAGGAAGCACAGTTCTTTTGTTCTGAGCAAGCTGACTGTTCTGGCTCTATAGGAAACAGAGTAGAGTAGTTGTGTGCTGCTTTCTCAAAAGCAGAGTGTGTTTCTTGTAAGGCAAGCTAGAGTTGAATTCCCTTTCATAAACATAGTTGAATCGCATGCAGATTCTGGTCCTAGCAGCAAGAGTTGTTTTCTGGTAGGGAAAGTCACTATTGTGCTCAATTGGCCATACACAGTGCAAAAAGGACTCGCGTCTGTTCCCAGCAAGTGCAGTGTATTGGACCCATAAGAAGCTACTGTTCTTTTCAGTTATCCTAATCAGAGTTGAACTAGATATGGCCCGTGTGTTTAGGAAGCACAGTTCTTTATTTCTGAGCAAGCTGACTGTTCTGGATCTATAGGAAACACTGTAGAGTAGAAGACTTCTGCTTTCTCAAAAGCAGAGTGTGTTTCCTGTCAGGCGAGCTAGAGTTGAATTCTGTTTCATAAACGAAGTTGAATCACATGCAGATTCTGTTCCTAGCAGCAAGAGTTGTTTTTTGGTAAGGAGAGACACTATTGTGCTCAATTGGCCATACACATTGCAAATAGCCCTCGCGTCTTTGCCCAGCAAGTGCAGTGTATTGGACGCAAGAGAAGCTACTGTTCTTTTCAGTTTCCTAAGCACAGTTGAACTCGATATGGCCCGTGTGTGTAGGAAGCACAGTTCTTTGGTTCTGAGCAAGCTGACTGTTCAGGCTCTATAGGAAACACAGTAGAGTAGAAGAGTGCTGCTTTCTCAAAAGCAGAGTGTGTTTCCTGTAAGGCGAGTTAGAGTTGAATTCCCTTTCATAAAGGGTGTTGAATCTCATGCAGTTTCTGGTCCTAGCAGCAAGAGTTGTTTTTTGGTAAGGAGAGTCACTATTGGGCTCAAAAGGCCATACACAGTACAGATAGAACTCGCAACTGTTCCCAGCAAGTGCAGTGTATTGGACGCAAGGGAAGCTACTGTTCCTGTCAGTTTCCTAAGCAGAGTTGAACTACATATGGCCCGTGTGTGTAGGAAGCACAGTTCGTTGGTTCTGAGCAAGCTGACTGTTCTGGCTCTATAGAAAACATAGTAGAGTAGAAGAGTGCTGCTTATTCAAAAGGAGAATGTGTTTCTTGTAAGGCGAGTTAGAGTTGAATTTCCTTTCATAAACGGAGTTGAATCATATGCAGTTTCTGGTCCTAGCAGCAAGTGTTGTTTTCTGGTAGGGAGAGTCACTATTGTGCTCAATTGACCATACACAGTGCATAGAGCACTCGCGTCTGTTCCCAGCAAGTGCAGTGTATTGGCCGCAAGAGAAGCTACTGCTCTTGTAAGTTTTCTAAGCAGAGTTGAATGAGATATGGCCCATGTGTGTAGGAAGCACAGTTCTTATGTTCTGAGCAAGCTGACTGTTCTGGCTCTATAAGAAACACAGTAGAGTAGAAGAGTGCTACTTTCTCAAAAGAAGAGTGTGTTTCTTTTATGGAGAGCTAGAGTTGAATTCCCTTTCATAAACGTAGTTGAATCACATGGAGTTTCTCGTCTAACCAGCAAGAGTTGTTTTCTGGTAAGGAGAGTCACTATTGTGCTCAATTGGCCATACACAGTGCAAATAGCACTCACGTCTGTTTCCAGCAAGTGCAAGTATTGGACGCAATAGAAGCTACTGCTCTTGTCAGTTTCCTAAGTAGAGTTGAACTAGATATGGCCCTTGTGTGTAGGAAGTACAGTCTTTTGTTCTGAGCCAGCTGACTGTTCTGGTTGTATTGGAAATATATTAGAGTAGAAGACTGCTGCTTTCTCAAAAGCAGAGTGTGTTTCTTGTAAGGCGAGCTAGAGTTGAATTCTGTTTCATAAACGAAGTTGAATCACATGCAGATTCTGTTCCTAGCAGCAAGAGTTGTTTTTTGGTAAGGAGAGACACTATTGTGCTCAATTGGCCATACACATTGCAAATAGCCCTCGCGTCTTTTCCCAGCAAGTGCAGTGTATTGGACGCAAGAGAAGCTACTATTCTTTTCAGTTTCCTAAGCACAGTTGAACTAGATATGGCCCGTGTGTGTAGGAAGCACAGTTTTTGGTTCTGAGCAAGCTGACTGTTCTGGCTCTATAGAAAACACAGTAGAGTAGAAGAGTGCTGCTTTCTCAAAAGCAGAATGTGTTTCTTGTAAGGCGAGTTAGAGTTGAATTCCCTTTCATAAACGGAGTTGAATCATATGCAGTTTCTGGTCCTAGCAGCAAGTGTTGTTTTCTGGTAAGAGGACTCACTATTGTGCTCAATTGGCCATACACAGTGCAAAAAGGACTCGCGTCTGTTCCCAGCAAGTGCAGTGTATGGGACCCATAAGAAGCTACTGTTCTTGTCAGTTTCCTAATCATAGTTGAAATAGATAATGGCCCGTGTGTGTAGGAAGCACAGTTCTTTTGTTCTGAGCAAGCTGACTGTTCAGGCTCTATAGGAAACACAGTAGAGTAGAAGAGTGCTGCTTTCTCAAAAGCAGAGTGTGTTTCTTTTATGGAGAGCTAGAGTTGAATTCCCTTTCATAAAGGGTGTTGAATCTCATGCAGTTTCTGGTCCTAGCAGCAAGAGTTGTTTTTTGGTAAGGAGAGTCACTATTGGGCTCAAAAGGCCATACACAGTACAGATAGAACTCGCAACTGTTCCCAGCAAGTGCAGTGTATTGGACGCAAGGGAAGCTACTGTTCCTGTCAGTTTCCTAAGCAGAGTTGAACTACATATGGCCCGTGTGTGTAGGAAGCACAGTTCTTTGGTTCTGAGCAAGCTGACTGTTCTGGCTCTATAGAAAACATAGTAGAGTAGAAGAGTGCTGCTTATTCAAAAGCAGAATGTGTTTCTTGTAAGGCGAGTTAGAGTTAAATTCCCTTTCATAAACGGAGTTGAATCATATGCAGTTTCTGGTCCTAGCAGCAAGTGTTGTTTTCTGGTAGGGAGAGTCACTATTGTGCTCAATTGACCATACACAGTGCATAGAGCACTCGCGTCTGTTCCCAGCAAGTGCAGTGTATTGGACGCAAGAGAAGCTACTGCTCTTGTAAGTTTTCTAAGCAGAGTTGAAAGAGATATGGCCCATGTGTGTAGGAAGCACAGTTCTTTTGTTCTGAGCAAGCTGACTGTTCTGGCTCTATAAGAAACACAGTAGAGTAGAAGAGTGCTACTTTCTCAAAAGAAGAGTGTGTTTCTTTTATGGAGAGCTAGAGTTGAATTCCCTTTCATAAACGTAGTTGAATCACATGGAGTTTCTGGTCTAAACAGCAAGAGTTGTTTTCTGGTAAGGAGAGTCACTATTGTGCTCATTGGCCATACACAGTGCAAATAGCACTCACGTCTGTTTCCAGCAAGTGCAAGTATTGGACGCAATAGAAGCTACTGCTCTTGTCAGTTTCCTAAGCAGAGTTGAACTAGATATGGCCCTTGTGTGTAGGAAGTACAGTCTTTTGTTCTGAGCCAGCTGACTGTTCTGGCTCTATAGGAAATATATTAGAGTAGAAGACTGCTGCTTTCTCAAAAGCAGAGTGTGTTTCTTGTAAGGCGAGCTAGAGGTGAATTCTGTTTCATAAACGAAGTTGAATCACATGCAGATTCTGTTCCTAGCAGCAAGAGTTGTTTTTTGGTAAGGAGAGACACTATTGTGCTCAATTGGCCATACACATTGCAAATAGCCCTCGCGTCTTTTCCCAGCAAGTGCAGTGTATTGGACGCAAGAGAAGCTACTGTTCTTTTCAGTTTCCTAAGCACAGTTGAACTAGATATGGCCCGTGTGTGTAGGAGGCACAGTTCTTTGGTTCTGAGCAAGCTGACTGTTCTGGCTCTATAGAAAACACAGTAGAGTAGAAGAGTGCTGCTTTCTCAAAAGCAGAATGTGTTTCTTGTAAGGCGAGTTAGAGTTGAATTCCCTTTCATAAACGGAGTTGAATCATATGCAGTTTCTGGTCCTAGCAGCAAGTGTTGTTTTCTGGTAAGAGGACTCACTATTGTGCTCAATTGGCTATACACAGTGCAAAAAGGACTCGCGTCTGTTCCCAGCAAGTGCAGTGTATGGGACCCATAAGAAGCTACTGTTCTTGTCAGTTTCCTAATCATAGTTGAAATAGATAATGGCCCGTGTGTGTAGAAAGCACAGTTCTTTTGTTCTGAGCAAGCTGACTGTTCTGGCTCTATAGGAAACACAGTAGAGTAGTTGTGTGCTGCTTTCTCAAAAGCAGAGTGTGTTTCTTGTAAGGCGAGCTAGAGTTGAATTCCCTTTCATAAACATAGTTGAATCGCATGCAGATTCTGGTCCTAGCAGCAAGAGTTGTTTTCTGGTAGGGAAAGTCACTATTGTGCTCAATTGGCCATACACAGTGCAAAAAGGACTCGCGTCTGTTCCCAGCAAGTGCAGTGTATTGGACCCATAAGAAGCTACTGTTCTTTTCAGTTTCCTAAGCACAGTTGAACTAGATATGGCCCGTGTGTGTAGGAAGCACAGTTCTTTATTTCTGAGCAAGCTGACTGTTCAGGCTCTATAGGAAACACAGTAGAGTAGAAGGGTGCTGCTTTCTCAAAAGCAGAGTGTGTTTCCTGTAAGGCGAGTTAGAGTTGAATTCCCTTTCATAAACGGAGTTGAATCATATGCAGTTTCTGGTCCTAGCAGCAAGTGTTGTTTTCTGGTAAGAGGACTCACTATTGTGCTCAATTGGCCATACCCAGTGCAAAAAGGACTCGCGTCTGTTCCCAGCAAGTGCAGTGTATGGGACCCATAAGAAGCTACTGTTCTTGTCAGTTTCCTAATCATAGTTGAAATAGATAATGGCCAGTGTGTGTAGGAAGCACAGTTCTTTTGTTCTGAGCAAGCTGACTGTTCTGGCTCTATAGGAAACAGAGTAGAGTAGTTGTGTGCTGCTTTCTCAAAAGCAGAGTGTGTTTCTTGTAAGGCGAGCTAGAGTTGAATTCCCTTTCATAAACATAGTTGAATCGCATGCAGATTCTGGTCCTAGCAGCAAGAGTTGTTTTCTGGTAGGGAAAGTCACTATTGTGCTCAATTGGCCATACACAGTGCAAAAAGGACTCGCGTCTGTTCCCAGCAAGTGCAGTGTATTGGACCCATAAGAAGCTACTGTTCTTTTCAGTTATCCTAATCAGAGTTGAACTAGATATGGCCTGTGTGTGTAGGAAGCACAGTTCTTTATTTCTGAGCAAGCTGACTGTTCTGGATCTATAGGAAACACTGTAGTGTAGAAGACTTCTGCTTTCTCAAAAGCAGAGTGTGTTTCCTGTCAGGCGAGCTAGAGTTGAATTCTGTTTCATAAACGAAGTTGAATCACATGCAGATTCTGTTCCTAGCAGCAAGAGTTGTTTTTTGGTAAGGAGAGACACTATTGTGCTCAGTTGGCCATACACATTGCAAATAGCCCTCGCGTCTTTGCCCAGCAAGTGCAGTGTATTGGACGCAAGAGAAGCTACTGTTCTTTTCAGTTTCCTAAGCACAGTTGAACTCGATATGGCCCGTGTGTGTAGGAAGCACAGTTCTTTGGTTCTGAGCAAGCTGACTGTTCAGGCTCTATAGGAAACACAGTAGAGTAGAAGAGTGCTGCTTTCTCAAAAGCAGAGTGTGTTTCCTGTAAGGCGAGTTAGAGTTGAATTCCCTTTCATAAAGGGTGTTGAATCTCATGCAGTTTCTGGTCCTAGCAGCAAGAGTTGTTTTTTGGTAAGGAGAGTCACTATTGGGCTCAAAAGGCCATACACAGTACAGATAGAACTCGCAACTGTTCCCAGCAAGTGCAGTGTATTGGACGCAAGGGAAGCTACTGTTCCTGTCAGTTTCCTAAGCAGAGTTGAACTACATATGGCCCGTGTGTGTAGGAAGCACAGTTCGTTGGTTCTGAGCAAGCTGACTGTTCTGGCTCTATAGAAAACATAGTAGAGTAGAAGAGTGCTGCTTATTCAAAAGGAGAATGTGTTTCTTGTAAGGCGAGTTAGAGTTGAATTTCCTTTCATAAACGGAGTTGAATCATATGCAGTTTCTGGTCCTAGCAGCAAGTGTTGTTTTCTGGTAGGGAGAGTCACTATTGTGCTCAATTGACCATACACAGTGCATAGAGCACTCGCGTCTGTTCCCAGCAAGTGCAGTGTATTGGACGCAAGAGAAGCTACTGCTCTTGTAAGTTTTCTAAGCAGAGTTGAATGAGATATGGCCCATGTGTGTAGGAAGCACAGTTCTTATGTTCTGAGCAAGCTGACTGTTCTGGCTCTATAAGAAACACAGTAGAGTAGAAGAGTGCTACTTTCTCAAAAGAAGAGTGTGTTTCTTTTATGGAGAGCTAGAGTTGAATTCCCTTTCATAAACGTAGTTGAATCACATGGAGTTTCTCGTCTAACCAGCAAGAGTTGTTTTCTGGTAAGGAGAGTCACTATTGTGCTCAATTGGCCATACACAGTGCAAATAGCACTCACGTCTGTTTCCAGCAAGTGCAAGTATTGGACGCAATAGAAGCTACTGCTCTTGTCAGTTTCCTAAGCAGAGTTGAACTAGATATGGCCCTTGTGTGTAGGAAGTACAGTCTTTTGTTCTGAGCCAGCTGACTGTTCTGGCTCTATAGGAAATATATTAGAGTAGAAGACTGCTGCTTTCTCAAAAGCAGAGTGTGTTTCTTGTAAGGCGAGCTAGAGTTGAATTCCCTTTCATAAACATAGTTGAATCGCATGCAGATTCTGGTCCTAGCAGCAAGAGTTGTTTTCTGGTAGGGAAAGTCACTATTGTGCTCAATTGGCCATACACAGTGCAAAAAGGACTCGCGTCTGTTCCCAGCAAGTGCAGTGTATTGGACCCATAAGAAGCTACTGTTCTTTTCAGTTTCCTAAGCACAGTTGAACTAGATATGGCCCGTGTGTGTAGGAAGCACAGTTCTTTATTTCTGAGCAAGCTGACTGTTCAGGCTCTATAGGAAACACAGTAGAGTAGAAGGGTGCTGCTTTCTCAAAAGCAGAGTGTGTTTCCTGTAAGGCGAGTTAGAGTTGAATTCCCTTTCATAAACGGAGTTGAATCATATGCAGTTTCTGGTCCTAGCAGAAAGAGTTGTTTTCTGGTAAGGAGAGTCACTCTTATGCTCAATTGCCCATACACAGTGCAAATAGGACTCGCGTCTGTTCCTAGCAAGTGCAGTGTATTGGACGCAAGAGAAGCTACTGTTCTTGTCATTTTCCTAAGCATTGTTGAACTAGATATGGCCCGTGTGTGTACGATCACAGGTCTTTTTTTCTGTGCAAGCTGACTGTTCTGGCTCTATAGGAAACACATTAGAGTAGAAGAGTGCTGCTTTCTCAAAAGCAGAGTGTGTTTCTTGTAAGGCGAGCTAAAGTTGAATTCTGTTTCATACACGGAGTTGAATCACATGCAGATTCTTGTCCTAGCAGCAAGAATTGGTTTCTGGTAAGGAGAGTCACTATTGCGCTTCCTTTGCCATACACAGTGCAAATAGCACTCACGTCTGTTCCCAGCAAGGACAGTGTATTGGAGGGAAGAGAAGCTACTATTCTTGTCAGTTTCCTAAGCAGAGTTGAACTAGATGTTGCCCGGGTGTAGGAAGCACAGTTCTTTTGTTCTGAGCAAGCTCACTGCTCTGGCCCTTTAGGAAACCCAGTAGAGTAGAAGAGTGCTCCTTTCTCTAAAGCAGAGTGTGTTTCTTGTAAGGCAAGCTAGTGTTACATTCCCCTTCATAAGCGTAGTTGATTCACATGCAGTTTCTGGTCCTAGTAGCAAGAGTTGTTTTCTGTTAAGGAGAGTCCCTACTGTGCTCCCATTGCCATACACAGTGAAAATAGCACTTGCATCTGTACCCAGCAAGGACAGTGTTTTGGAGAGAAGAGTAGCTACTGTTCTTGTCAGTTTCCAAGCAGAGTTGAACTACAAATGTCCCATGTGTGTAGGAAGCACAGTTTTTTTGTTCTGAGCAAGCTCACTGTTCTGGCCATATAGGAAACCCAGTAGAGTATTAGAGTGCTCCTTTCTCAAAAGCAGAGTGTGTTTCTTGTAAGGTGAGCTAGTGTTGCTTTCCCCTTCATAAAAGCAGTTGAATCACATGCAGTTTCTGGTCCTAGCAGCAAGAGATGTTTTCTTTTAAGGAGATTAACTAGTGAGCTCCCATTGCCATACACAGTGCAAATAGCACTCGTGTCTGTTCACAGCAAGTTCACTGTATTGGACAGAAGAAAATCTACTGTTCTTGTCAGTTTCCTAAGCAGAGTTGAAATATATATGCCCATGTGCTGTGGGATGTTCTGTATGGCAAATGTGTTGGTAATTAGTCAATAAATAAATCTCTCTTTGGCCATTGGCTAGGCAGGAAGTGTATGCGGGAAAAGGAGGAGAATAAAGCTGGCAAGTGTAATCCTGAGTCACAGAGAGACTGCCCGCCGCCATGATGACAAACTGCATGTGACGATGCCGGTAAGACATGAGCCATGTGGCAAGGTATAGAATAATGGAAATGGATTAATTTAAGCTGTAAGAACAGTTAGCAAGAAGCCTGACACGGCCATACAGTTTGTAACCAATATAAGTCTCTGTGTTTACTTGGTCGGGTTTGAGCGGCTGTGGGACTGGCAGGTGAAAGAGATTTGTCCTGACTGTGGGACAGGAAAAAATTCTAGCTACACCTGTGTGTAGGAAGCACAGTTCTTTTGTTCTGAGCAAGCTCACTCTTCTGTACCTCTAGGAAACACAGTAGAGTAGAAGAGTACTTCTTTTTCAAAAACAGAGTGTGTTTCTGTAAGGTGAGCTAGTGTTGCTTTCCCATTCATAAACGGAGTTGAATCACATGCAGTTTTCGGACCTAGAAGCAAGAATTTTTTTCTGGTAAGGGGAGTCACTGGTGCGCTCGCATTGACATACACACTGCAAATAGCACTCACGTCTGTTCCCAGGAAGGACAGTGTATTGGAGGGAAGAGAAGCTACTTTTCATGTCAGTTTCCTATGCAGAGTTGAAGTAGATATGGCCCGTGTGTAAGAAGTACAGTCTCTTTTTCTGAGCCAGCTGACTCATCTGGCTCTATAGGAAACACATTAGAGAAGAAGAGTGCTGCTTTCTCAAAAGCAGAGTGTGTTTCTTGTAAGGCGAGCTAGAGTTGAATTCCCTTTCATAAACGGAGTTGAATCACATGAATTTTCTGGTCCTAGCAGCAAGAGTTGTTTTCAGGTAAGGAGAGTCACAATTGTGCGCAATTGGCCATACACAGTGCAGATAGCACTCGCGTCTATTCCCAGCAAGTGCAGTGTATTGGACGCAAGAGAAGCTACTGTTCTTGTCAGTTTCCGAATCAGAGTTGAACTAGATATGTCTCTTTTGTGTAGGAAGCACAGTTCTTTTGTTCTGAGCAAGCTGACTGCTCTGGCTCTATAGGAAACACAGTAGAGTAGAAGAGTGCTGTTTTCTCAAAAGCAGAGTGTGTTTCTTGTAATGCGAACTAGAGTTTAATTCCCTTTCATAAACGGAGTTGAATCACATGCAGTTTCTGGTCCTAGCAGCAAGAGTTGTTTTCTGGTAAGGAGAGTCACTATTGTGCTTATCCAGTGCAAATAGAGCTAGAGTTGAATTCCCTTTCATAAACGGAGTTGAATCACATGCAGTTTCTGGTCCTAGCATCAAGAGTTTTTTTCTGGTAAGGGGAGTCACTATTGTGCTCAGTTGGCCATACACAGTGCAAATAGCACTCGTGTCTGTTCCCAGCAAGTGCAGTGTATTGGACCCTAAGAAGCGACTGTTCTTTTCAGTTTCCTAATCAGAGTTGAACTAGATATGGCCCTTGTGTGTAGGAAGCAGAGTTCTTTAGTTCTGAGCAAGCTGACTGTTCTGGATCTATAGGAAACACTGTAGAGTAGAAGACTTCTGCTTTCTCAAAAGCAGAGTGTGTTTCCTGTCAGGTGAGCTAGAGTTGAATTCTGTTTCATAAACGAAGTTGAATCACATGCAGATTCTGTTCCTAGCAGCAAGAGTTGTTTTTTGGTAAGGAGAGACACTATTGTGCTCAATTGGCCATACACATTGCAAATAGCCCTCGCGTCTTTTCCCAGCAAGTGCAGTGTATTGGACGCAAGAGAAGCTACTGTTCTTTTCAGTTTCCTAAGCACAGTTGAACTCGATATGGCCCGTGTGTGTAGGAAGCACAGTTCTTTGGTTCTGAGCAAGCTGACTGTTCAGGCTCTATAGGAAACACAGTAGAGTAGAAGAGTGCTGCTTTCTCAAAAGCAGAGTGTGTTTCCTGTAAGGCGAGTTAGACTTGAATACCCTTTCATAAAGGGTGTTGAATCTCATGCAGTTTCTGGTCCTAGCAGCAAGAGTTGTTTTCTGGTAGGAGAGTCACTATTGTGCTCAATTGACCATACACAGTGCATAGAGCACTCGCGTCTGTTCCCAGCAAGTGCAGTGTATTGGACGCAAGAGAAGCTACTGCTCTTGTAAGTTTTCTAAGCAGAGTTGAATGAGATATGGCCCATGTGTGTAGGAAGCACAGTTCTTATGTTCTGAGCAAGCTGACTGTTCTGGCTCTATAAGAAACACAGTAGAGTAGAAGAGTGCTACTTTCTCAAAAGAAGAATGTGTTTCTTTTATGGAGAGCTAGAGTTGAATTCCCTTTCATAAACGTAGTTGAATCACATGGAGTTTCTCGTCTAACCAGCAAGAGTTGTTTTCTGGTAAGGAGAGTCACTATTGTGCTCAATTGGCCATACACAGTGCAAATAGCACTCACGTCTGTTTCCAGCAAGTGCAAGTATTGGACGCAATAGAAGCTACTGCTCTTGTCAGTTTCCTAAGTAGAGTTGAACTAGATATGGCCCTTGTGTGTAGGAAGTACAGTCTTTTGTTCTGAGCCAGCTGACTGTTCTGGCTCTATTGGAAATATATTAGAGTAGAAGACTGCTGCTTTCTCAAAAGCAGAGTGTGTTTCTTGTAAGGCGAGCTAGAGTTGAATTCTGTTTCATAAACGAAGTTGAATCACATGCAGATTCTGTTCCTAGCAGCAAGAGTTGTTTTTTGGTAAGGAGAGACACTATTGTGCTCAATTGGCCATACACATTGCAAATAGCCCTCGCGTCTTTTCCCAGCAAGTGCAGTGTATTGGACGCAAGAGAAGCTACTGTTCTTTTCAGTTTCCTAAGCACAGTTGAACTAGATATGGCCCGTGTGTGTAGGAAGCACAGTTTTTGGTTCTGAGCAAGCTGACTGTTCTGGCTCTATAGAAAACACAGTAGAGTAGAAGAGTGCTGCTTTCTCAAAAGCAGAATGTGTTTCTTGTAAGGCGAGTTAGAGTTGAATTCCCTTTCATAAACGGAGTTGAATCATATGCAGTTTCTGGTCCTAGCAGCAAGTGTTGTTTTCTGGTAAGAGGACTCACTATTGTGCTCAATTGGCCATACACAGTGCAAAAAGGACTCGCGTCTGTTCCCAGCAAGTGCAGTGTATGGGACCCATAAGAAGCTACTGTTCTTGTCAGTTTCCTAATCATAGTTGAAATAGATAATGGCCCGTGTGTGTAGGAAGCACAGTTCTTTTGTTCTGAGCAAGCTGACTGTTCAGGCTCTATAGGAAACACAGTAGAGTAGAAGAGTGCTGCTTTCTCAAAAGCAGAGTGTGTTTCTTTTATGGAGAGCTAGAGTTGAATTCCCTTTCATAAAGGGTGTTGAATCTCATGCAGTTTCTGGTCCTAGCAGCAAGAGTTGTTTTTTGGTAAGGAGAGTCACTATTGGGCTCAAAAGGCCATACACAGTACAGATAGAACTCGCAACTGTTCCCAGCAAGTGCAGTGTATTGGACGCAAGGGAAGCTACTGTTCCTGTCAGTTTCCTAAGCAGAGTTGAACTACATATGGCCCGTGTGTGTAGGAAGCACAGTTCTTTGGTTCTGAGCAAGCTGACTGTTCTGGCTCTATAGAAAACATAGTAGAGTAGAAGAGTGCTGCTTATTCAAAAGCAGAATGTGTTTCTTGTAAGGCGAGTTAGAGTTAAATTCCCTTTCATAAACGGAGTTGAATCATATGCAGTTTCTGGTCCTAGCAGCAAGTGTTGTTTTCTGGTAGGGAGAGTCACTATTGTGCTCAATTGACCATACACAGTGCATAGAGCACTCGCGTCTGTTCCCAGCAAGTGCAGTGTATTGGACGCAAGAGAAGCTACTGCTCTTGTAAGTTTTCTAAGCAGAGTTGAAAGAGATATGGCCCATGTGTGTAGGAAGCACAGTTCTTTTGTTCTGAGCAAGCTGACTGTTCTGGCTCTATAAGAAACACAGTAGAGTAGAAGAGTGCTACTTTCTCAAAAGAAGAGTGTGTTTCTTTTATGGAGAGCTAGAGTTGAATTCCCTTTCATAAACGTAGTTGAATCACATGGAGTTTCTGGTCTAAACAGCAAGAGTTGTTTTCTGGTAAGGAGAGTCACTATTGTGCTCATTGGCCATACACAGTGCAAATAGCACTCACGTCTGTTTCCAGCAAGTGCAAGTATTGGACGCAATAGAAGCTACTGCTCTTGTCAGTTTCCTAAGCAGAGTTGAACTAGATATGGCCCTTGTGTGTAGGAAGTACAGTCTTTTGTTCTGAGCCAGCTGACTGTTCTGGCTCTATAGGAAATATATTAGAGTAGAAGACTGCTGCTTTCTCAAAAGCAGAGTGTGTTTCTTGTAAGGCGAGCTAGAGGTGAATTCTGTTTCATAAACGAAGTTGAATCACATGCAGATTCTGTTCCTAGCAGCAAGAGTTGTTTTTTGGTAAGGAGAGACACTATTGTGCTCAATTGGCCATACACATTGCAAATAGCCCTCGCGTCTTTTCCCAGCAAGTGCAGTGTATTGGACGCAAGAGAAGCTACTGTTCTTTTCAGTTTCCTAAGCACAGTTGAACTAGATATGGCCCGTGTGTGTAGGAGGCACAGTTCTTTGGTTCTGAGCAAGCTGACTGTTCTGGCTCTATAGAAAACACAGTAGAGTAGAAGAGTGCTGCTTTCTCAAAAGCAGAATGTGTTTCTTGTAAGGCGAGTTAGAGTTGAATTCCCTTTCATAAACGGAGTTGAATCATATGCAGTTTCTGGTCCTAGCAGCAAGTGTTGTTTTCTGGTAAGAGGACTCACTATTGTGCTCAATTGGCCATACACAGTGCAAAAAGGACTCGCGTCTGTTCCCAGCAAGTGCAGTGTATGGGACCCATAAGAAGCTACTGTTCTTGTCAGTTTCCTAATCATAGTTGAAATAGATAATGGCCCGTGTGTGTAGAAAGCACAGTTCTTTTGTTCTGAGCAAGCTGACTGTTCTGGCTCTATAGGAAACACAGTAGAGTAGTTGTGTGCTGCTTTCTCAAAAGCAGAGTGTGTTTCTTGTAAGGCGAGCTAGAGTTGAATTCCCTTTCATAAACATAGTTGAATCGCATGCAGATTCTGGTCCTAGCAGCAAGAGTTGTTTTCTGGTAGGGAAAGTCACTATTGTGCTCAATTGGCCATACACAGTGCAAAAAGGACTCGCGTCTGTTCCCAGCAAGTGCAGTGTATTGGACCCATAAGAAGCTACTGTTCTTTTCAGTTTCCTAAGCACAGTTGAACTAGATATGGCCCGTGTGTGTAGGAAGCACAGTTCTTTATTTCTGAGCAAGCTGACTGTTCAGGCTCTATAGGAAACACAGTAGAGTAGAAGGGTGCTGCTTTCTCAAAAGCAGAGTGTGTTTCCTGTAAGGCGAGTTAGAGTTGAATTCCCTTTCATAAACGGAGTTGAATCATATGCAGTTTCTGGTCCTAGCAGCAAGTGTTGTTTTCTGGTAAGAGGACTCACTATTGTGCTCAATTGGCCATACCCAGTGCAAAAAGGACTCGCGTCTGTTCCCAGCAAGTGCAGTGTATGGGACCCATAAGAAGCTACTGTTCTTGTCAGTTTCCTAATCATAGTTGAAATAGATAATGGCCAGTGTGTGTAGGAAGCACAGTTCTTTTGTTCTGAGCAAGCTGACTGTTCTGGCTCTATAGGAAACAGAGTAGAGTAGTTGTGTGCTGCTTTCTCAAAAGCAGAGTGTGTTTCTTGTAAGGCGAGCTAGAGTTGAATTCCCTTTCATAAACATAGTTGAATCGCATGCAGATTCTGGTCCTAGCAGCAAGAGTTGTTTTCTGGTAGGGAAAGTCACTATTGTGCTCAATTGGCCATACACAGTGCAAAAAGGACTCGCGTCTGTTCCCAGCAAGTGCAGTGTATTGGACCCATAAGAAGCTACTGTTCTTTTCAGTTATCCTAATCAGAGTTGAACTAGATATGGCCTGTGTGTGTAGGAAGCACAGTTCTTTATTTCTGAGCAAGCTGACTGTTCTGGATCTATAGGAAACACTGTAGTGTAGAAGACTTCTGCTTTCTCAAAAGCAGAGTGTGTTTCCTGTCAGGCGAGCTAGAGTTGAATTCTGTTTCATAAACGAAGTTGAATCACATGCAGATTCTGTTCCTAGCAGCAAGAGTTGTTTTTTGGTAAGGAGAGACACTATTGTGCTCAGTTGGCCATACACATTGCAAATAGCCCTCGCGTCTTTGCCCAGCAAGTGCAGTGTATTGGACGCAAGAGAAGCTACTGTTCTTTTCAGTTTCCTAAGCACAGTTGAACTCGATATGGCCCGTGTGTGTAGGAAGCACAGTTCTTTGGTTCTGAGCAAGCTGACTGTTCAGGCTCTATAGGAAACACAGTAGAGTAGAAGAGTGCTGCTTTCTCAAAAGCAGAGTGTGTTTCCTGTAAGGCGAGTTAGAGTTGAATTCCCTTTCATAAAGGGTGTTGAATCTCATGCAGTTTCTGGTCCTAGCAGCAAGAGTTGTTTTTTGGTAAGGAGAGTCACTATTGGGCTCAAAAGGCCATACACAGTACAGATAGAACTCGCAACTGTTCCCAGCAAGTGCAGTGTATTGGACGCAAGGGAAGCTACTGTTCCTGTCAGTTTCCTAAGCAGAGTTGAACTACATATGGCCCGTGTGTGTAGGAAGCACAGTTCGTTGGTTCTGAGCAAGCTGACTGTTCTGGCTCTATAGAAAACATAGTAGAGTAGAAGAGTGCTGCTTATTCAAAAGGAGAATGTGTTTCTTGTAAGGCGAGTTAGAGTTGAATTTCCTTTCATAAACGGAGTTGAATCATATGCAGTTTCTGGTCCTAGCAGCAAGTGTTGTTTTCTGGTAGGGAGAGTCACTATTGTGCTCAATTGACCATACACAGTGCATAGAGCACTCGCGTCTGTTCCCAGCAAGTGCAGTGTATTGGACGCAAGAGAAGCTACTGCTCTTGTAAGTTTTCTAAGCAGAGTTGAATGAGATATGGCCCATGTGTGTAGGAAGCACAGTTCTTATGTTCTGAGCAAGCTGACTGTTCTGGCTCTATAAGAAACACAGTAGAGTAGAAGAGTGCTACTTTCTCAAAAGAAGAGTGTGTTTCTTTTATGGAGAGCTAGAGTTGAATTCCCTTTCATAAACGTAGTTGAATCACATGGAGTTTCTCGTCTAACCAGCAAGAGTTGTTTTCTGGTAAGGAGAGTCACTATTGTGCTCAATTGGCCATACACAGTGCAAATAGCACTCACGTCTGTTTCCAGCAAGTGCAAGTATTGGACGCAATAGAAGCTACTGCTCTTGTCAGTTTCCTAAGCAGAGTTGAACTAGATATGGCCCTTGTGTGTAGGAAGTACAGTCTTTTGTTCTGAGCCAGCTGACTGTTCTGGCTCTATAGGAAATATATTAGAGTAGAAGACTGCTGCTTTCTCAAAAGCAGAGTGTGTTTCTTGTAAGGCGAGCTAGAGTTGAATTCCCTTTCATAAACATAGTTGAATCGCATGCAGATTCTGGTCCTAGCAGCAAGAGTTGTTTTCTGGTAGGGAAAGTCACTATTGTGCTCAATTGGCCATACACAGTGCAAAAAGGACTCGCGTCTGTTCCCAGCAAGTGCAGTGTATTGGACCCATAAGAAGCTACTGTTCTTTTCAGTTTCCTAAGCACAGTTGAACTAGATATGGCCCGTGTGTGTAGGAAGCACAGTTCTTTATTTCTGAGCAAGCTGACTGTTCAGGCTCTATAGGAAACACAGTAGAGTAGAAGGGTGCTGCTTTCTCAAAAGCAGAGTGTGTTTCCTGTAAGGCGAGTTAGAGTTGAATTCCCTTTCATAAACGGAGTTGAATCATATGCAGTTTCTGGTCCTAGCAGAAAGAGTTGTTTTCTGGTAAGGAGAGTCACTCTTATGCTCAATTGCCCATACACAGTGCAAATAGGACTCGCGTCTGTTCCTAGCAAGTGCAGTGTATTGGACGCAAGAGAAGCTACTGTTCTTGTCATTTTCCTAAGCATTGTTGAACTAGATATGGCCCGTGTGTGTACGATCACAGGTCTTTTTTTCTGTGCAAGCTGACTGTTCTGGCTCTATAGGAAACACATTAGAGTAGAAGAGTGCTGCTTTCTCAAAAGCAGAGTGTGTTTCTTGTAAGGCGAGCTAAAGTTGAATTCTGTTTCATACACGGAGTTGAATCACATGCAGATTCTTGTCCTAGCAGCAAGAATTGGTTTCTGGTAAGGAGAGTCACTATTGCGCTTCCTTTGCCATACACAGTGCAAATAGCACTCACGTCTGTTCCCAGCAAGGACAGTGTATTGGAGGGAAGAGAAGCTACTATTCTTGTCAGTTTCCTAAGCAGAGTTGAACTAGATGTTGCCCGGGTGTAGGAAGCACAGTTCTTTTGTTCTGAGCAAGCTCACTGCTCTGGCCCTTTAGGAAACCCAGTAGAGTAGAAGAGTGCTCCTTTCTCTAAAGCAGAGTGTGTTTCTTGTAAGGCAAGCTAGTGTTACATTCCCCTTCATAAGCGTAGTTGATTCACATGCAGTTTCTGGTCCTAGTAGCAAGAGTTGTTTTCTGTTAAGGAGAGTCCCTACTGTGCTCCCATTGCCATACACAGTGAAAATAGCACTTGCATCTGTACCCAGCAAGGACAGTGTTTTGGAGAGAAGAGTAGCTACTGTTCTTGTCAGTTTCCAAGCAGAGTTGAACTACAAATGTCCCATGTGTGTAGGAAGCACAGTTTTTTTGTTCTGAGCAAGCTCACTGTTCTGGCCATATAGGAAACCCAGTAGAGTATTAGAGTGCTCCTTTCTCAAAAGCAGAGTGTGTTTCTTGTAAGGTGAGCTAGTGTTGCTTTCCCCTTCATAAAAGCAGTTGAATCACATGCAGTTTCTGGTCCTAGCAGCAAGAGATGTTTTCTTTTAAGGAGATTAACTAGTGAGCTCCCATTGCCATACACAGTGCAAATAGCACTCGTGTCTGTTCACAGCAAGTTCACTGTATTGGACAGAAGAAAATCTACTGTTCTTGTCAGTTTCCTAAGCAGAGTTGAAATATATATGCCCATGTGCTGTGGGATGTTCTGTATGGCAAATGTGTTGGTAATTAGTCAATAAATAAATCTCTCTTTGGCCATTGGCTAGGCAGGAAGTGTATGCGGGAAAAGGAGGAGAATAAAGCTGGCAAGTGTAATCCTGAGTCACAGAGAGACTGCCCGCCGCCATGATGACAAACTGCATGTGACGATGCCGGTAAGACATGAGCCATGTGGCAAGGTATAGAATAATGGAAATGGATTAATTTAAGCTGTAAGAACAGTTAGCAAGAAGCCTGACACGGCCATACAGTTTGTAACCAATATAAGTCTCTGTGTTTACTTGGTCGGGTTTGAGCGGCTGTGGGACTGGCAGGTGAAAGAGATTTGTCCTGACTGTGGGACAGGAAAAAATTCTAGCTACACCTGTGTGTAGGAAGCACAGTTCTTTTGTTCTGAGCAAGCTCACTCTTCTGTACCTCTAGGAAACACAGTAGAGTAGAAGAGTACTTCTTTTTCAAAAACAGAGTGTGTTTCTGTAAGGTGAGCTAGTGTTGCTTTCCCATTCATAAACGGAGTTGAATCACATGCAGTTTTCGGACCTAGAAGCAAGAATTTTTTTCTGGTAAGGGGAGTCACTGGTGCGCTCGCATTGACATACACACTGCAAATAGCACTCACGTCTGTTCCCAGGAAGGACAGTGTATTGGAGGGAAGAGAAGCTACTTTTCATGTCAGTTTCCTATGCAGAGTTGAAGTAGATATGGCCCGTGTGTAAGAAGTACAGTCTCTTTTTCTGAGCCAGCTGACTCATCTGGCTCTATAGGAAACACATTAGAGAAGAAGAGTGCTGCTTTCTCAAAAGCAGAGTGTGTTTCTTGTAAGGCGAGCTAGAGTTGAATTCCCTTTCATAAACGGAGTTGAATCACATGAATTTTCTGGTCCTAGCAGCAAGAGTTGTTTTCAGGTAAGGAGAGTCACAATTGTGCGCAATTGGCCATACACAGTGCAGATAGCACTCGCGTCTATTCCCAGCAAGTGCAGTGTATTGGACGCAAGAGAAGCTACTGTTCTTGTCAGTTTCCGAATCAGAGTTGAACTAGATATGTCTCTTTTGTGTAGGAAGCACAGTTCTTTTGTTCTGAGCAAGCTGACTGCTCTGGCTCTATAGGAAACACAGTAGAGTAGAAGAGTGCTGTTTTCTCAAAAGCAGAGTGTGTTTCTTGTAATGCGAACTAGAGTTTAATTCCCTTTCATAAACGGAGTTGAATCACATGCAGTTTCTGGTCCTAGCAGCAAGAGTTGTTTTCTGGTAAGGAGAGTCACTATTGTGCTTATCCAGTGCAAATAGAGCTAGAGTTGAATTCCCTTTCATAAACGGAGTTGAATCACATGCAGTTTCTGGTCCTAGCATCAAGAGTTTTTTTCTGGTAAGGGGAGTCACTATTGTGCTCAGTTGGCCATACACAGTGCAAATAGCACTCGTGTCTGTTCCCAGCAAGTGCAGTGTATTGGACCCTAAGAAGCGACTGTTCTTTTCAGTTTCCTAATCAGAGTTGAACTAGATATGGCCCTTGTGTGTAGGAAGCAGAGTTCTTTAGTTCTGAGCAAGCTGACTGTTCTGGATCTATAGGAAACACTGTAGAGTAGAAGACTTCTGCTTTCTCAAAAGCAGAGTGTGTTTCCTGTCAGGTGAGCTAGAGTTGAATTCTGTTTCATAAACGAAGTTGAATCACATGCAGATTCTGTTCCTAGCAGCAAGAGTTGTTTTTTGGTAAGGAGAGACACTATTGTGCTCAATTGGCCATACACATTGCAAATAGCCCTCGCGTCTTTTCCCAGCAAGTGCAGTGTATTGGACGCAAGAGAAGCTACTGTTCTTTTCAGTTTCCTAAGCACAGTTGAACTCGATATGGCCCGTGTGTGTAGGAAGCACAGTTCTTTGGTTCTGAGCAAGCTGACTGTTCAGGCTCTATAGGAAACACAGTAGAGTAGAAGAGTGCTGCTTTCTCAAAAGCAGAGTGTGTTTCCTGTAAGGCGAGTTAGACTTGAATACCCTTTCATAAAGGGTGTTGAATCTCATGCAGTTTCTGGTCCTAGCAGCAAGAGTTGTTTTCTGGTAGGAGAGTCACTATTGTGCTCAATTGACCATACACAGTGCATAGAGCACTCGCGTCTGTTCCCAGCAAGTGCAGTGTATTGGACGCAAGAGAAGCTACTGCTCTTGTAAGTTTTCTAAGCAGAGTTGAATGAGATATGGCCCATGTGTGTAGGAAGCACAGTTCTTATGTTCTGAGCAAGCTGACTGTTCTGGCTCTATAAGAAACACAGTAGAGTAGAAGAGTGCTACTTTCTCAAAAGAAGAATGTGTTTCTTTTATGGAGAGCTAGAGTTGAATTCCCTTTCATAAACGTAGTTGAATCACATGGAGTTTCTCGTCTAACCAGCAAGAGTTGTTTTCTGGTAAGGAGAGTCACTATTGTGCTCAATTGGCCATACACAGTGCAAATAGCACTCACGTCTGTTTCCAGCAAGTGCAAGTATTGGACGCAATAGAAGCTACTGCTCTTGTCAGTTTCCTAAGTAGAGTTGAACTAGATATGGCCCTTGTGTGTAGGAAGTACAGTCTTTTGTTCTGAGCCAGCTGACTGTTCTGGCTCTATTGGAAATATATTAGAGTAGAAGACTGCTGCTTTCTCAAAAGCAGAGTGTGTTTCTTGTAAGGCGAGCTAGAGTTGAATTCTGTTTCATAAACGAAGTTGAATCACATGCAGATTCTGTTCCTAGCAGCAAGAGTTGTTTTTTGGTAAGGAGAGACACTATTGTGCTCAATTGGCCATACACATTGCAAATAGCCCTCGCGTCTTTTCCCAGCAAGTGCAGTGTATTGCACGCAAGAGAAGCTACTGTTCTTTTCAGTTTCCTAAGCACAGTTGAACTAGATATGGCCCGTGTGTGTAGGAAGCACAGTTCTTTGGTTCTGAGCAAGCTGACTGTTCTGGCTCTATAGAAAACACAGTAGAGTAGAAGAGTGCTGCTTTCTCAAAAGCAGAGTGTGTTTCTTGTAAGGCGAGTTAGAGTTGAATTCCCTTTCATAAACGGAGTTGAATCATATGCAGTTTCTGGTCCTAGCAGCAAGTGTTGTTTTCTGGTAAGAGGACTCACTATTGTGCTCAATTGGCCATACACAGTGCAAAAAGGACTCGCGTCTGTTCCCAGCAAGTGCAGTGTATGGGACCCATAAGAAGCTACTGTTCTTGTCAGTTTCCTAATCATAGTTGAAATAGATAATGGCCCGTGTGTGTAGGAAGCACAGTTCTTTTGTTCTGAGCAAGCTGACTGTTCTGGCTCTATAGGAAACAGAGTAGAGTAGTTGTGTGCTGCTTTCTCAAAAGCAGAGTGTGTTTCTTGTAAGGCGAGCTAGAGTTGAATTCCCTTTCATAAACATATTGAATCGCATGCAGATTCTGGTCCTAGCAGCAAGAGTTGTTTTCTGGTAAGGAGAGTCACTATTGCGCTTCCTTTGCCATACACAGTGCAAATAGCACTCACGTCTGTTCCCAGCAAGGACAGTGTATTGGAGGGAAGAGAAGCTACTTTTCATGTCAGTTTCCTATGCAGAGTTGAAGTAGATATGGCCCGTGTGTAGGAAGTACAGTCTTTTTTTCTGAGCCAGCTGACTCATCTGGCTCTATAGGAAACACATTAGAGAAGAAGAGTGCTGCTTTCTCAAAAGCAGAGTGTGTTTCTTGTAAGGCGAGCTAGAGTTGAATTCTGTTTCATAAACGGAGTTGAATCACATGAATTTTCTGGTCCTAGCAGCAAGAGTTGTTTTCAGGTAAGGAGAGTCACAATTGTGCGCAATTGGCCATACACAGTGCAGATAGCACTCGCGTCTATTCCCAGCAAGTGCAGTGTATTGGACGCAAGAGAAGCTACTGTTCTTGTCAGTTTCCGAATCAGAGTTGAACTAGATATGTCTCTTTTGTGTAGGAAGCACAGTTCTTTTGTTCTGAGCAAGCTGACTGCTCTGGCTCTATAGGAAACACAGTAGAGTAGAAGAGTGCTGTTTTCTCAAAAGCAGAGTGTGTTTCTTGTAATGCGAACTAGAGTTTAATTCCCTTTCATAAACGGAGTTGAATCACATGCAGTTTCTGGTCCTAGCAGCAAGAGTTGTTTTCTGGTAAGGAGAGTCACTATTGTGCTTATCCAGTGCAAATAGAGCTAGAGTTGAATTCCCTTTCATAAACGGAGTTGAATCACATGCAGTTTCTGGTCCTAGCAGCAAGAGTTTTTTTCTGGTAAGGGGAGTCACTATTGTGCTCAGTTGGCCATACACAGTGCAAATAGCACTCGTGTCTGTTCCCAGCAAGTGCAGTGTATTGGACCCTAAGAAGCGACTGTTCTTATCAGTTTCCTAATCAGAGTTGAACTAGATATGGCCCTTGTGTGTAGGAAGCACAGTTCTTTAGTTCTGAGGAAGCTGACTGTTCTGGATCTATAGGAAACACTGTAGAGTAGAAGAATTCTGCTTTCTCAAAAGCAGAGTGTGTTTCCTGTCAGGCAAGCTAGAGTTGAATTCTGTTTCATAAACGAAGTTGAATCACATGCAGATTCTGTTCCTAGCAGCAAGAGTTGTTTTTTGGTAAGGAGAGACACTATTGTGCTCAATTGGCCATACACATTGCAAATAGCCCTCGCGTCTTTTCCCAGCAAGTGCAGTGTATTGGACACAAGAGAAGCTACTGTTCTTTTCAGTTTCCTAAGCACATTTGAACTAGATATGGCCCGTGTGTGTAGGAAGCACAGTTCTTTGGTTCTGAGCAAGCTGACTGTTCAGGCTCTATAGGAAACACAGTAGAGTAGAAGAGTGCTGCTTTCTCAAAAGCAGAGTGTGTTTCCTGTAAGGCGATCTAGAGTTGAATTCCCTTTCATAAAGGGTGTTGAATCTCATGCAGTTTCTGGTCCTAGCAGCAAGAGTTGTTTTTTGGTAAGGAGAGTCACTATTGTGCTCAAAAGGCCATACACAGTACAGATAGAACTCGCAACTGTTCCCAGCAAGTGCAGTGTATTGGACGCAAGGGAAGCTACTGTTCCTGTCAGTTTCCTAAGCAGAGTTGAACTACATATGGCCCGTGTGTGTAGGAAGCACAGTTCGTTGGTTCTGAGCAAGCTGACTGTTCTGGCTCTATAGAAAACATAGTAGAGTAGAAGAGTACTGCTTATTCAAAAGCAGAATGTGTTTCTTGTAAGGCGAGTTAGAGTTGAATTCCCTTTCATAAACGGAGTTGAATCATATGCAGTTTCTGGTCCTAGCAGCAAGTGTTGTTTTCTGGTAGGGAGAGTCACTATTGTGCTCAATTGACCATACACAGTGCATAGAGCACTCGCGTCTGTTCCCAGCAAGTGCAGTGTATTGGACGCAAGAGAAGCTACTGCTCTTGTAAGTTTTCTAAGCAGAGTTGAATGAGATATGGCCCATGTGTGTAGGAAGCACAGTTCTTTTGTTCTGAGCAAGCTGACTGTTCTGGCTCTATAAGAAACACAGTAGAGTAGAAGAGTGCTACTTTCTCAAAAGAAGAGTGTGTTTCTTTTATGGAGAGCTAGAGTTGAATTCCCTTTCATAAACGTAGTTGAATCTCATGGAGTTTCTGGTCTAACCAGCAAGAGTTGTTTTCTGGTAAGGAGAGTCACTATTGTGCTCAATTGGCCATACACAGTGCAAATAGCACTCACGTCTGTTTCCAGCAAGTGCAAGTATTGGACGCAATAGAAGCTACTGCTCTTGTCAGGTTCCTAAGTAGAGTTGAACTAGATATGGCCCTTGTGTGTAGGAAGTACAGTCTTTTGTTCTGAGCCAGCTGACTGTTCTGGTTGTATTGGAAATATATTAGAGTAGAAGACTGCTGCTTTCTCAAAAGCAGAGTGTGTTTCTTGTAAGGCGAGCTAGAGTTGAATTCTGTTTCATAAACGAAGTTGAATCACATGCAGATTCTGTTCCTAGCAGCAAGAGTTGTTTTTTGGTAAGGAGAGACACTATTGTGCTCAATTGGCCATACACATTGCAAATAGCCCTCGCGTCTTTTCCCAGCAAGTGCAGTGTATTGGACGCAAGAGAAGCTACTGTTCTTTTCAGTTTCCTAAGCACAGTTGAACTCGATATGGCCCGTGTGTGTAGGAAGCACAGTTCTTTGGTTCTGAGCAAGCTGACTGTTCAGGCTCTATAGGAAACACAGTAGAGTAGAAGAGTGCTGCTTTCTCAAAAGCAGAGTGTGTTTCCTGTAAGGCGAGTTAGAGTTGAATTCCCTTTCATAAAGGGTGTTGAATCTCATGCAGTTTCTGGTCCTAGCAGCAAGAGTTGTTTTTTGGTAAGGAGAGTCACTATTGTGCTCAAAAGGCCATACACAATACAGATAGAACTCGCAACTGTTCCCAGCAAGTGCAGTGTATTGGACGCAAGGGAAGCTACTGTTCCTGTCAGTTTCCTAAGCAGAGTTGAACTACATATGGCCCGTGTGTGTAGGAAGCACAGTTCGTTGGTTCTGAGCAAGCTGACTGTTCTGGCTCTATAGAAAACATAGTAGAGTAGAAGAGTGCTGCTTTTTCAAAAGGAGAATGTGTTTCTTGTAAGGCGAGTTAGAGTTGAATTTCCTTTCATAAACGGAGTTGAATCATATGCAGTTTCTGGTCCTAGCAGGAAGTGTTGTTTTCTGGTAGGAGAGTCACTATTGTGCTCAATTGACCATACACAGTGCATAGAGCACTCGCGTCTGTTCCCAGCAAGTGCAGTGTATTGGACGCAAGAGAAGCTACTGCTCTTGTAAGTTTTCTAAGCAGAGTTGAATGAGATATGGCCCATGTGTGTAGGAAGCACAGTTCTTATGTTCTGAGCAAGCTGACTGTTCTGGCTCTATAAGAAACACAGTAGAGTAGAAGAGTGCTACTTTCTCAAAAGAAGAATGTGTTTCTTTTATGGAGAGCTAGAGTTGAATTCCCTTTCATAAACGTAGTTGAATCACATGGAGTTTCTCGTCTAACCAGCAAGAGTTGTTTTCTGGTAAGGAGAGTCACTATTGTGCTCAATTGGCCATACACAGTGCAAATAGCACTCACGTCTGTTTCCAGCAAGTGCAAGTATTGGACGCAATAGAAGCTACTGCTCTTGTCAGTTTCCTAAGTAGAGTTGAACTAGATATGGCCCTTGTGTGTAGGAAGTACAGTCTTTTGTTCTGAGCCAGCTGACTGTTCTGGTTGTATTGGAAATATATTAGAGTAGAAGACTGCTGCTTTCTCAAAAGCAGAGTGTGTTTCTTGTAAGGCGAGCTAGAATTGAATTCTGTTTCATAAACGAAGTTGAATCACATGCAGATTCTGTTCCTAGCAACAAGAGTTGTTTTTTGGTAAGGAGAGACACTATTGTGCTCAATTGGCCATACACATTGCAAATAGCCCTCGCGTCTTTTCCCAGCAAGTGCAGTGTATTGGACGCAAGAGAAGCTACTGTTCTTTTCAGTTTCCTAAGCACAGTTGAACTAGATATGGCCCGTGTGTGTAGGAAGCACAGTTCTTTGGTTCTGAGCAAGCTGACTGTTCTGGCTCTATAGAAAACACAGTAGAGTAGAAGAGTGCTGCTTTCTCAAAAGCAGAGTGTGTTTCTTGTAAGGCGAGTTAGAGTTGAATTCCCTTTCATAAACGGAGTTGAATCATATGCAGTTTCTGGTCCTAGCAGCAAGTGTTGTTTTCTGGTAAGAGGACTCACTATTGTGCTCAATTGGCCATACACAGTGCAAAAAGGACTCGCGTCTGTTCCCAGCAAGTGCAGTGTATGGGACCCATAAGAAGCTACTGTTCTTGTCAGTTTCCTAATCATAGTTGAAATAGATAATGGCCCGTGTGTGTAGGAAGCACAGTTCTTTTGTTCTGAGCAAGCTGACTGTTCTGGCTCTATAGGAAACAGAGTAGAGTAGTTGTGTGCTGCTTTCTCAAAAGCAGAGTGTGTTTCTTGTAAGGCGAGCTAGAGTTGAATTCCCTTTCATAAACATATTGAATCGCATGCAGATTCTGGTCCTAGCAGCAAGAGTTGTTTTCTGGTAAGGAGAGTCACTATTGCGCTTCCTTTGCCATACACAGTGCAAATAGCACTCACGTCTGTTCCCAGCAAGGACAGTGTATTGGAGGGAAGAGAAGCTACTTTTCATGTCAGTTTCCTATGCAGAGTTGAAGTAGATATGGCCCGTGTGTAGGAAGTACAGTCTTTTTTTCTGAGCCAGCTGACTCATCTGGCTCTATAGGAAACACATTAGAGAAGAAGAGTGCTGCTTTCTCAAAAGCAGAGTGTGTTTCTTGTAAGGCGAGCTAGAGTTGAATTCCCTTTCATAAACGGAGTTGAATCACATGAATTTTCTGGTCCTAGCAGCAAGAGTTGTTTTCAGGTAAGGAGAGTCACAATTGTGCGCAATTGGCCATACACAGTGCAGATAGCACTCGCGTCTATTCCCAGCAAGTGCAGTGTATTGGACGCAAGAGAAGCTACTGTTCTTGTCAGTTTCCGAATCAGAGTTGAACTAGATATGTCTCTTTTGTGTAGGAAGCACAGTTCTTTTGTTCTGAGCAAGCTGACTGCTCTGGCTCTATAGGAAACACAGTAGAGTAGAAGAGTGCTGTTTTCTCAAAAGCAGAGTGTGTTTCTTGTAATGCGAACTAGAGTTTAATTCCCTTTCATAAACGGAGTTGAATCACATGCAGTTTCTGGTCCTAGCAGCAAGAGTTGTTTTCTGGTAAGGAGAGTCACTATTGTGCTTATCCAGTGCAAATAGAGCTAGAGTTGAATTCCCTTTCATAAACGGAGTTGAATCACATGCAGTTTCTGGTCCTAGCAGCAAGAGTTTTTTTCTGGTAAGGGGAGTCACTATTGTGCTCAGTTGGCCATACACAGTGCAAATAGCACTCGTGTCTGTTCCCAGCAAGTGCAGTGTATTGGACCCTAAGAAGCGACTGTTCTTATCAGTTTCCTAATCAGAGTTGAACTAGATATGGCCCTTGTGTGTAGGAAGCACAGTTCTTTAGTTCTGAGGAAGCTGACTGTTCTGGATCTATAGGAAACACTGTAGAGTAGAAGAATTCTGCTTTCTCAAAAGCAGAGTGTGTTTCCTGTCAGGCAAGCTAGAGTTGAATTCTGTTTCATAAACGAAGTTGAATCACATGCAGATTCTGTTCCTAGCAGCAAGAGTTGTTTTTTGGTAAGGAGAGACACTATTGTGCTCAATTGGCCATACACATTGCAAATAGCCCTCGCGTCTTTTCCCAGCAAGTGCAGTGTATTGGACACAAGAGAAGCTACTGTTCTTTTCAGTTTCCTAAGCACATTTGAACTAGATATGGCCCGTGTGTGTAGGAAGCACAGTTCTTTGGTTCTGAGCAAGCTGACTGTTCAGGCTCTATAGGAAACACAGTAGAGTAGAAGAGTGCTGCTTTCTCAAAAGCAGAGTGTGTTTCCTGTAAGGCGATCTAGAGTTGAATTCCCTTTCATAAAGGGTGTTGAATCTCATGCAGTTTCTGGTCCTAGCAGCAAGAGTTGTTTTTTGGTAAGGAGAGTCACTATTGTGCTCAAAAGGCCATACACAGTACAGATAGAACTCGCAACTGTTCCCAGCAAGTGCAGTGTATTGGACGCAAGGGAAGCTACTGTTCCTGTCAGTTTCCTAAGCAGAGTTGAACTACATATGGCCCGTGTGTGTAGGAAGCACAGTTCGTTGGTTCTGAGCAAGCTGACTGTTCTGGCTCTATAGAAAACATAGTAGAGTAGAAGAGTGCTGCTTATTCAAAAGCAGAATGTGTTTCTTATAAGGCGAGTTAGAGTTGAATTCCCTTTCATAAACGGAGTTGAATCATATGCAGTTTCTGGTCCTAGCAGCAAGTGTTGTTTTCTGGTAGGGAGAGTCACTATTGTGCTCAATTGACCATACACAGTGCATAGAGCACTCGCGTCTGTTCCCAGCAAGTGCAGTGTATTGGACGCAAGAGAAGCTACTGCTCTTGTAAGTTTTCTAAGCAGAGTTGAATGAGATATGGCCCATGTGTGTAGGAAGCACAGTTCTTTTGTTCTGAGCAAGCTGACTGTTCTGGCTCTATAAGAAACACAGTAGAGTAGAAGAGTGCTACTTTCTCAAAAGAAGAGTGTGTTTCTTTTATGGAGAGCTAGAGTTGAATTCCCTTTCATAAACGTAGTTGAATCTCATGGAGGTTCTGGTCTAACCAGCAAGAGTTGTTTTCTGGTAAGGAGAGTCACTATTGTGCTCAATTGGCCATACACAGTGCAAATAGCACTCACGTCTGTTTCCAGCAAGTGCAAGTATTGGACGCAATAGAAGCTACTGCTCTTGTCAGTTTCCTAAGTAGAGTTGAACTAGATATGGCCCTTGTGTGTAGGAAGTACAGTCTTTTGTTCTGAGCCAGCTGACTGTTCTGGTTGTATTGGAAATATATTAGAGTAGAAGACTGCTGCTTTCTCAAAAGCAGAGTGTGTTTCTTGTAAGGCGAGCTAGAATTGAATTCTGTTTCATAAACGAAGTTGAATCACATGCAGATTCTGTTCCTAGCAACAAGAGTTGTTTTTTGGTAAGGAGAGACACTATTGTGCTCAATTGGCCATACACATTGCAAATAGCCCTCGCGTCTTTTCCCAGCAAGTGCAGTGTATTGGACGCAAGAGAAGCTACTGTTCTTTTCAGTTTCCTAAGCACAGTTGAACTAGATATGGCCCGTGTGTGTAGGAAGCACAGTTCTTTGGTTCTGAGCAAGCTGACTGTTCTGGCTCTATAGAAAACACAGTAGAGTAGAAGAGTGCTGCTTTCTCAAAAGCAGAGTGTGTTTCTTGTAAGGCGAGTTAGAGTTGAATTCCCTTTCATAAACGGAGTTGAATCATATGCAGTTTCTGGTCCTAGCAGCAAGTGTTGTTTTCTGGTAAGAGGACTCACTATTGTGCTCAATTGGCCATACACAGTGCAAAAAGGACTCGCGTCTGTTCCCAGCAAGTGCAGTGTATGGGACCCATAAGAAGCTACTGTTCTTGTCAGTTTCCTAATCATAGTTGAAATAGATAATGGCCCGTGTGTGTAGGAAGCACAGTTCTTTTGTTCTGAGCAAGCTGACTGTTCTGGCTCTATAGGAAACAGAGTAGAGTAGTTGTGTGCTGCTTTCTCAAAAGCAGAGTGTGTTTCTTGTAAGGCGAGCTAGAGTTGAATTCCCTTTCATAAACATATTGAATCGCATGCAGATTCTGGTCCTAGCAGCAAGAGTTGTTTTCTGGTAAGGAGAGTCACTATTGCGCTTCCTTTGCCATACACAGTGCAAATAGCACTCACGTCTGTTCCCAGCAAGGACAGTGTATTGGAGGGAAGAGAAGCTACTTTTCATGTCAGTTTCCTATGCAGAGTTGAAGTAGATATGGCCCGTGTGTAGGAAGTACAGTCTTTTTTTCTGAGCCAGCTGACTCATCTGGCTCTATAGGAAACACATTAGAGAAGAAGAGTGCTGCTTTCTCAAAAGCAGAGTGTGTTTCTTGTAAGGCGAGCTAGAGTTGAATTCCCTTTCATAAACGGAGTTGAATCACATGAATTTTCTGGTCCTAGCAGCAAGAGTTGTTTTCAGGTAAGGAGAGTCACAATTGTGCGCAATTGGCCATACACAGTGCAGATAGCACTCGCGTCTATTCCCAGCAAGTGCAGTGTATTGGACGCAAGAGAAGCTACTGTTCTTGTCAGTTTCCGAATCAGAGTTGAACTAGATATGTCTCTTTTGTGTAGGAAGCACAGTTCTTTTGTTCTGAGCAAGCTGACTGCTCTGGCTCTATAGGAAACACAGTAGAGTAGAAGAGTGCTGTTTTCTCAAAAGCAGAGTGTGTTTCTTGTAATGCGAACTAGAGTTTAATTCCCTTTCATAAACGGAGTTGAATCACATGCAGTTTCTGGTCCTAGCAGCAAGAGTTGTTTTCTGGTAAGGAGAGTCACTATTGTGCTTATCCAGTGCAAATAGAGCTAGAGTTGAATTCCCTTTCATAAACGGAGTTGAATCACATGCAGTTTCTGGTCCTAGCAGCAAGAGTTTTTTTCTGGTAAGGGGAGTCACTATTGTGCTCAGTTGGCCATACACAGTGCAAATAGCACTCGTGTCTGTTCCCAGCAAGTGCAGTGTATTGGACCCTAAGAAGCGACTGTTCTTATCAGTTTCCTAATCAGAGTTGAACTAGATATGGCCCTTGTGTGTAGGAAGCACAGTTCTTTAGTTCTGAGGAAGCTGACTGTTCTGGATCTATAGGAAACACTGTAGAGTAGAAGAATTCTGCTTTCTCAAAAGCAGAGTGTGTTTCCTGTCAGGCAAGCTAGAGTTGAATTCTGTTTCATAAACGAAGTTGAATCACATGCAGATTCTGTTCCTAGCAGCAAGAGTTGTTTTTTGGTAAGGAGAGACACTATTGTGCTCAATTGGCCATACACATTGCAAATAGCCCTCGCGTCTTTTCCCAGCAAGTGCAGTGTATTGGACACAAGAGAAGCTACTGTTCTTTTCAGTTTCCTAAGCACATTTGAACTAGATATGGCCCGTGTGTGTAGGAAGCACAGTTCTTTGGTTCTGAGCAAGCTGACTGTTCAGGCTCTATAGGAAACACAGTAGAGTAGAAGAGTGCTGCTTTCTCAAAAGCAGAGTGTGTTTCCTGTAAGGCGATCTAGAGTTGAATTCCCTTTCATAAAGGGTGTTGAATCTCATGCAGTTTCTGGTCCTAGCAGCAAGAGTTGTTTTTTGGTAAGGAGAGTCACTATTGTGCTCAAAAGGCCATACACAGTACAGATAGAACTCGCAACTGTTCCCAGCAAGTGCAGTGTATTGGACGCAAGGGAAGCTACTGTTCC
The DNA here is from genome assembly GCF_007827085.1 of Peromyscus californicus insignis. Lineage (NCBI taxonomy): Eukaryota > Metazoa > Chordata > Mammalia > Rodentia > Cricetidae > Peromyscus > Peromyscus californicus. The sequence goes on from NW_026294448.1 coordinate 57,641, forward strand.
TGTCAGTTTCCTAAGCAGAGTTGAACTACATATGGCCCGTGTGTGTAGGAAGCACAGTTCGTTGGTTCTGAGCAAGCTGACTGTTCTGGCTCTATAGAAAACATAGTAGAGTAGAAGAGTGCTGCTTATTCAAAAGCAGAATGTGTTTCTTGTAAGGCGAGTTAGAGTTGAATTCCCTTTCATAAACGGAGTTGAATCATATGCAGTTTCTGGTCCTAGCAGCAAGTGTTGTTTTCTGGTAGGGAGAGTCACTATTGTGCTCAATTGACCATACACAGTGCATAGAGCACTCGCGTCTGTTCCCAGCAAGTGCAGTGTATTGGACGCAAGAGAAGCTACTGCTCTTGTAAGTTTTCTAAGCAGAGTTGAATGAGATATGGCCCATGTGTGTAGGAAGCACAGTTCTTTTGTTCTGAGCAAGCTGACTGTTCTGGCTCTATAAGAAACACAGTAGAGTAGAAGAGTGCTACTTTCTCAAAAGAAGAGTGTGTTTCTTTTATGGAGAGCTAGAGTTGAATTCCCTTTCATAAACGTAGTTGAATCTCATGGAGTTTCTGGTCTAACCAGCAAGAGTTGTTTTCTGGTAAGGAGAGTCACTATTGTGCTCAATTGGCCATACACAGTGCAAATAGCACTCACGTCTGTTTCCAGCAAGTGCAAGTATTGGACGCAATAGAAGCTACTGCTCTTGTCAGTTTCCTAAGTAGAGTTGAACTAGATATGGCCCTTGTGTGTAGGAAGTACAGTCTTTTGTTCTGAGCCAGCTGACTGTTCTGGCTCTATTGGAAATATATTAGAGTAGAAGACTGCTGCTTTCTCAAAAGCAGAGTGTGTTTCTTGTAAGGCGAGCTAGAGTTGAATTCTGTTTCATAAACGAAGTTGAATCACATGCAGATTCTGTTCCTAGCAGCAAGAGTTGTTTTCTGGTAAGGAGAGACACTATTGTGCTCAATTGGCCATACACATTGCAAATAACCCTCGCGTCTTTTCCCAGCAAGTGCAGTGTATTGGACGCAAGAGAAGCTACTGTTCTTGTCAGTTTCCGAATCAGAGTTGAACTAGATATGTCTCTTTTGTGTAGGAAGCACAGTTCTTTTGTTCTGAGCAAGCTGACTGCTCTGGCTCTATAGGAAACACAGTAGAGTAGAAGAGTGCTGTTTTCTCAAAAGCAGAGTGTGTTTCTTGTAATGCGAACTAGAGTTTAATTCCCTTTCATAAACGGAGTTGAATCACATGCAGTTTCTGGTCCTAGCAGCAAGAGTTGTTTTCTGGTAAGGAGAGTCACTATTGTGCTTATCCAGTGCAAATAGAGCTAGAGTTGAATTCCCTTTCATAAACGGAGTTGAATCACATGCAGTTTCTGGTCCTAGCAGCAAGAGTTTTTTTCTGGTAAGGGGAGTCACTATTGTGCTCAGTTGGCCATACACAGTGCAAATAGCACTCGTGTCTGTTCCCAGCAAGTGCAGTGTATTGGACCCTAAGAAGCGACTGTTCTTATCAGTTTCCTAATCAGAGTTGAACTAGATATGGCCCTTGTGTGTAGGAAGCACAGTTCTTTAGTTCTGAGGAAGCTGACTGTTCTGGATCTATAGGAAACACTGTAGAGTAGAAGAATTCTGCTTTCTCAAAAGCAGAGTGTGTTTCCTGTCAGGCAAGCTAGAGTTGAATTCTGTTTCATAAACGAAGTTGAATCACATGCAGATTCTGTTCCTAGCAGCAAGAGTTGTTTTTTGGTAAGGAGAGACACTATTGTGCTCAATTGGCCATACACATTGCAAATAGCCCTCGCGTCTTTTCCCAGCAAGTGCAGTGTATTGGACACAAGAGAAGCTACTGTTCTTTTCAGTTTCCTAAGCACATTTGAACTAGATATGGCCCGTGTGTGTAGGAAGCACAGTTCTTTGGTTCTGAGCAAGCTGACTGTTCAGGCTCTATAGGAAACACAGTAGAGTAGAAGAGTGCTGCTTTCTCAAAAGCAGAGTGTGTTTCCTGTAAGGCGATCTAGAGTTGAATTCCCTTTCATAAAGGGTGTTGAATCTCATGCAGTTTCTGGTCCTAGCAGCAAGAGTTGTTTTTTGGTAAGGAGAGTCACTATTGTGCTCAAAAGGCCATACACAGTACAGATAGAACTCGCAACTGTTCCCAGCAAGTGCAGTGTATTGGACGCAAGGGAAGCTACTGTTCCTGTCAGTTTCCTAAGCAGAGTTGAACTACATATGGCCCGTGTGTGTAGGAAGCACAGTTCGTTGGTTCTGAGCAAGCTGACTGTTCTGGCTCTATAGAAAACATAGTAGAGTAGAAGAGTGCTGCTTATTCAAAAGCAGAATGTGTTTCTTGTAAGGCGAGTTAGAGTTGAATTCCCTTTCATAAACGGAGTTGAATCATATGCAGTTTCTGGTCCTAGCAGCAAGTGTTGTTTTCTGGTAGGGAGAGTCACTATTGTGCTCAATTGACCATACACAGTGCATAGAGCACTCGCGTCTGTTCCCAGCAAGTGCAGTGTATTGGACGCAAGAGAAGCTACTGCTCTTGTAAGTTTTCTAAGCAGAGTTGAATGAGATATGGCCCATGTGTGTAGGAAGCACAGTTCTTTTGTTCTGAGCAAGCTGACTGTTCTGGCTCTATAAGAAACACAGTAGAGTAGAAGAGTGCTACTTTCTCAAAAGAAGAGTGTGTTTCTTTTATGGAGAGCTAGAGTTGAATTCCCTTTCATAAACGTAGTTGAATCTCATGGAGTTTCTGGTCTAACCAGCAAGAGTTGTTTTCTGGTAAGGAGAGTCACTATTGTGCTCAATTGGCCATACACAGTGCAAATAGCACTCACGTCTGTTTCCAGCAAGTGCAAGTATTGGACGCAATAGAAGCTACTGCTCTTGTCAGGTTCCTAAGTAGAGTTGAACTAGATATGGCCCTTGTGTGTAGGAAGTACAGTCTTTTGTTCTGAGCCAGCAGACTGTTCTGGTTGTATTGGAAATATATTAGAGTAGAAGACTGCTGCTTTCTCAAAAGCAGAGTGTGTTTCTTGTAAGGCGAGCTAGAGTTGAATTCTGTTTCATAAACGAAGTTGAATCACATGCAGATTCTGTTCCTAGCAGCAAGAGTTGTTTTTTGGTAAGGAGAGACACTATTGTGCTCAATTGGCCATACACATTGCAAATAGCCCTCGCGTCTTTTCCCAGCAAGTGCAGTGTATTGGACGCAAGAGAAGCTACTGTTCTTTTCAGTTTCCTAAGCACAGTTGAACTCGATATGGCCCGTGTGTGTAGGAAGCACAGTTCTTTGGTTCTGAGCAAGCTGACTGTTCAGGCTCTATAGGAAACACAGTAGAGTAGAAGAGTGCTGCTTTCTCAAAAGCAGAGTGTGTTTCCTGTAAGGCGAGTTAGAGTTGAATTCCCTTTCATAAAGGGTGTTGAATCTCATGCAGTTTCTGGTCCTAGCAGCAAGAGTTGTTTTTTGGTAAGGAGAGTCACTATTGTGCTCAAAAGGCCATACACAATACAGATAGAACTCGCAACTGTTCCCAGCAAGTGCAGTGTATTGGACGCAAGGGAAGCTACTGTTCCTGTCAGTTTCCTAAGCAGAGTTGAACTACATATGGCCCGTGTGTGTAGGAAGCACAGTTCGTTGGTTCTGAGCAAGCTGACTGTTCTGGCTCTATAGAAAACATAGTAGAGTAGAAGAGTGCTGCTTTTTCAAAAGGAGAATGTGTTTCTTGTAAGGCGAGTTAGAGTTGAATTTCCTTTCATAAACGGAGTTGAATCATATGCAGTTTCTGGTCCTAGCAGGAAGTGTTGTTTTCTGGTAGGAGAGTCACTATTGTGCTCAATTGACCATACACAGTGCATAGAGCACTCGCGTCTGTTCCCAGCAAGTGCAGTGTATTGGACGCAAGAGAAGCTACTGCTCTTGTAAGTTTTCTAAGCAGAGTTGAATGAGATATGGCCCATGTGTGTAGGAAGCACAGTTCTTATGTTCTGAGCAAGCTGACTGTTCTGGCTCTATAAGAAACACAGTAGAGTAGAAGAGTGCTACTTTCTCAAAAGAAGAATGTGTTTCTTTTATGGAGAGCTAGAGTTGAATTCCCTTTCATAAACGTAGTTGAATCACATGGAGTTTCTCGTCTAACCAGCAAGAGTTGTTTTCTGGTAAGGAGAGTCACTATTGTGCTCAATTGGCCATACACAGTGCAAATAGCACTCACGTCTGTTTCCAGCAAGTGCAAGTATTGGACGCAATAGAAGCTACTGCTCTTGTCAGTTTCCTAAGTAGAGTTGAACTAGATATGGCCCTTGTGTGTAGGAAGTACAGTCTTTTGTTCTGAGCCAGCTGACTGTTCTGGTTGTATCGGAAATATATTAGAGTAGAAGACTGCTGCTTTCTCAAAAGCAGAGTGTGTTTCTTGTAAGGCGAGCTAGAATTGAATTCTGTTTCATAAACGAAGTTGAATCACATGCAGATTCTGTTCCTAGCAACAAGAGTTGTTTTTTGGTAAGGAGAGACACTATTGTGCTCAATTGGCCATACACATTGCAAATAGCCCTCGCGTCTTTTCCCAGCAAGTGCAGTGTATTGGACGCAAGAGAAGCTACTGTTCTTTTCAGTTTCCTAAGCACAGTTGAACTAGATATGGCCCGTGTGTGTAGGAAGCACAGTTCTTTGGTTCTGAGCAAGCTGACTGTTCTGGCTCTATAGAAAACACAGTAGAGTAGAAGAGTGCTGCTTTCTCAAAAGCAGAGTGTGTTTCTTGTAAGGCGAGTTAGAGTTGAATTCCCTTTCATAAACGGAGTTGAATCATATGCAGTTTCTGGTCCTAGCAGCAAGTGTTGTTTTCTGGTAAGAGGACTCACTATTGTGCTCAATTGGCCATACACAGTGCAAAAAGGACTCGCGTCTGTTCCCAGCAAGTGCAGTGTATGGGACCCATAAGAAGCTACTGTTCTTGTCAGTTTCCTAATCATAGTTGAAATAGATAATGGCCCGTGTGTGTAGGAAGCACAGTTCTTTTGTTCTGAGCAAGCTGACTGTTCTGGCTCTATAGGAAACAGAGTAGAGTAGTTGTGTGCTGCTTTCTCAAAAGCAGAGTGTGTTTCTTGTAAGGCGAGCTAGAGTTGAATTCCCTTTCATAAACATATTGAATCGCATGCAGATTCTGGTCCTAGCAGCAAGAGTTGTTTTCTGGTAAGGAGAGTCACTATTGCGCTTCCTTTGCCATACACAGTGCAAATAGCACTCACGTCTGTTCCCAGCAAGGACAGTGTATTGGAGGGAAGAGAAGCTACTTTTCATGTCAGTTTCCTATGCAGAGTTGAAGTAGATATGGCCCGTGTGTAGGAAGTACAGTCTTTTTTTCTGAGCCAGCTGACTCATCTGGCTCTATAGGAAACACATTAGAGAAGAAGAGTGCTGCTTTCTCAAAAGCGGAGTGTGTTTCTTGTAAGGCGAGCTAGAGTTGAATTCCCTTTCATAAACGGAGTTGAATCACATGAATTTTCTGGTCCTAGCAGCAAGAGTTGTTTTCAGGTAAGGAGAGTCACAATTGTGCGCAATTGGCCATACACAGTGCAGATAGCACTCGCGTCTATTCCCAGCAAGTGCAGTGTATTGGACGCAAGAGAAGCTACTGTTCTTGTCAGTTTCCGAATCAGAGTTGAACTAGATATGTCTCTTTTGTGTAGGAAGCACAGTTCTTTTGTTCTGAGCAAGCTGACTGCTCTGGCTCTATAGGAAACACAGTAGAGTAGAAGAGTGCTGTTTCCTCAAAAGCAGAGTGTGTTTCTTGTAATGCGAACTAGAGTTTAATTCCCTTTCATAAACGGAGTTGAATCACATGCAGTTTCTGGTCCTAGCAGCAAGAGTTGTTTTCTGGTAAGGAGAGTCACTATTGTGCTTATCCAGTGCAAATAGAGCTAGAGTTGAATTCCCTTTCATAAACGGAGTTGAATCACATGCAGTTTCTGGTCCTAGCAGCAAGAGTTTTTTTCTGGTAAGGGGAGTCACTATTGTGCTCAGTTGGCCATACACAGTGCAAATAGCACTCGTGTCTGTTCCCAGCAAGTGCAGTGTATTGGACCCTAAGAAGCGACTGTTCTTATCAGTTTCCTAATCAGAGTTGAACTAGATATGGCCCTTGTGTGTAGGAAGCACAGTTCTTTAGTTCTGAGCAAGCTGACTGTTCTGGATTTTTGGAAACACTGTAGAGTAGAAGAATTCTGCTTTCTCAAAAGCAGAGTGTGTTTCCTGTCAGGCAAGCTAGAGTTGAATTCTGTTTCATAAACGAAGTTGAATCACATGCAGATTCTGTTCCTAGCAGCAAGAGTTGTTTTTTGGTAAGGAGAGACACTATTGTGCTCAATTGGCCATACACATTGCAAATAGCCCTCGCGTCTTTTCCCAGCAAGTGCAGTGTATTGGACACAAGAGAAGCTACTGTTCTTTTCAGTTTCCTAAGCACATTTGAACTAGATATGGCCCGTGCGTGTAGGAAGCACAGTTCTTTGGTTCTGAGCAAGCTGACTGTTCAGGCTCTATAGGAAACACAGTAGAGTAGAAGAGTGCTGCTTTCTCAAAAGTAGAGTGTGTTTCCTGTAAGGCGATCTAGAGTTGAATTCCCTTTCATAAAGGGTGTTGAATCTCATGCAGTTTCTGGTCCTAGCAGCAAGAGTTGTTTTTTGGTAAGGAGAGTCACTATTGTGCTCAAAAGGCCATACACAGTACAGATAGAACTCGCAACTGTTCCCAGCAAGTGCAGTGTATTGGACGCAAGGGAAGCTACTGTTCCTGTCAGTTTCCTAAGCAGAGTTGAACTACATATGGCCCGTGTGTGTAGGAAGCACAGTTCGTTGGTTCTGAGCAAGCTGACTGTTCTGGCTCTATAGAAAACATAGTAGAGTAGAAGAGTGCTGCTTATTCAAAAGCAGAATGTGTTTCTTGTAAGGCGAGTTAGAGTTGAATTCCCTTTCATAAACGGAGTTGAATCATATGCAGTTTCTGGTCCTAGCAGCAAGTGTTGTTTTCTGGTAGGGAGAGTCACTATTGTGCTCAATTGACCATACACAGTGCATAGAGCACTCGCGTCTGTTCCCAGCAAGTGCAGTGTATTGGACGCAAGAGAAGCTACTGCTCTTGTAAGTTTTCTAAGCAGAGTTGAATGAGATATGGCCCATGTGTGTAGGAAGCACAGTTCTTTTGTTCTGAGCAAGCTGACTGTTCTGGCTCTATAAGAAACACAGTAGAGTAGAAGAGTGCTACTTTCTCAAAAGAAGAGTGTGTTTCTTTTATGGAGAGCTAGAGTTGAATTCCCTTTCATAAACGTAGTTGAATCTCATGGAGTTTCTGGTCTAACCAGCAAGAGTTGTTTTCTGGTAAGGAGAGTCACTATTGTGCTCAATTGGCCATACACAGTGCAAATAGCACTCACGTCTGTTTCCAGCAAGTGCAAGTATTGGACGCAATAGAAGCTACTGCTCTTGTCAGTTTCCTAAGTAGAGTTGAACTAGATATGGCCCTTGTGTGTAGGAAGTACAGTCTTTTGTTCTGAGCCAGCTGACTGTTCTGGCTGTATTGGAAATATATTAGAGTAGAAGACTGCTGATTTCTCAAAAGCAGAGTGTGTTTCTTGTAAGGCGAGTTAGAGTTGAATTCCCTTTCATAAACGGAGTTGAATCATATGCAGTTTCTGGTCCTAGCAGCAAGTGTTGTTTTCTGGTAAGAGGACTCACTATTGTGCTCAATTGGCCATACACAGTGCAAAAAGGACTCGCGTCTGTTCCCAGCAAGTGCAGTGTATGGGACCCATAAGAAGCTACTGTTCTTGTCAGTTTCCTAATCATAGTTGAAATAGATAATGGCCCGTGTGTGTAGGAAGCACAGTTCTTTTGTTCTGAGCAAGCTGACTGTTCTGGCTCTATAGGAAACAGAGTAGAGTAGTTGTGTGCTGCTTTCTCAAAAGCAGAGTGTGTTTCTTGTAAGGCGAGCTAGAGTTAAATTCCCTTTCATAAACATAGTTGAATCGCATGCAGATTCTGGTCCTAGCAGCAAGAGTTGTTTTCTGGTAGGGAAAGTCACTATTGTGCTCAATTGGCCATACCCAGTGCAAATAGCACTCGTATCTGTTCCCAGCAAGTGCAGTGTATTGGACGGAAGAGAAATTACTGTTCTTGTCAGTTTCCTAAGCAGAGTTGAACTAGTTATGGCCTTTGTGTGTATGAAGCACAGATCTTTGGTTCTGAACAAGCTGACTGTTCTGGCTCTATACAGTAGGGTAGAAGAGTGCTGCTTTCTCAAAAGCAGAGTGTGTTTCCTTTCAGGTGAGCTAGAGTTCAATTCTGTTTCATAAAAGGAGTTGAATCACATGAAGATTCTGGTTCTAGCAGCAAGAGTTGTTTTTTGGTAAGGAGAGACAACACAGTAGAGTAGAAGTGTGCTGCTTTCTCAAAAGCAGAGTGTGTTTCTTGTAAGGCGAGTTAGAGTTGAATTCCCTTTCATAAACGGAGTTGAATCATATGCAGTTTCTGGTCCTAGCAGAAAGAGTTGTTTTCTGGTAAGGAGAGTCACTCTTATGCTCAATTGCCCATACACAGTGCAAATAGGACTCGCGTCTGTTCCTAGCAAGTGCAGTGTATTGGACGCAAGAGAAGCTACTGTTCTTGTCATTTTCTTAAGCATTGTTGAACTAGATATGGCCCGTGTGTGTACGATCACAGGTCTTTTTTTCTGTGCAAGCTGACTGTTCTGGCTCTATAGGAAACACATTAGAGTAGAAGAGTGCTGCTTTCTCAAAAGCAGAGTGTTTTTCTTGTAAGGCGAGCTAAAGTTGAATTCTGTTTCATACACGGAGTTGAATCACATGCAGATTCTTGTCCTAGCAGCAAGAGTTGTTTTCTGGTAAGGAGAGTCACTATTGTGCTCAATTGGCCATACACAGTGCAAAAAGGACTCGCGTCTGTTCCCAGCAAGTGCAGTGTATTGGACCCAGAAGAAGCTACTTTTCTTGTCAGTTTCCTAATCATAGTTGAAATAGATAATGGCCCGTGTGTGTAGGAAGCACAGTTCTTTTGTTCTGAGCAAGCTGACTGTTCTGGCTCTATAGGAAACAGAGTAGAGTAGTTGTGTGCTGCTTTCTCAAAAGCAGAGTGTGTTTCTTGTAAGGCGAGCTAGAGTTGAATTCCCTTCCATAAACAGAGTTGAATCACATGCAGTTTCTGGTCCTAGCAGCAAGAGTCGTTTTCTGTTAAGGACAGTGAATATTGTGCTGATTTGGCCATACACAGTGCAGATAGCACTCGCGTCTGTACCCAGCAAGTGCAGTGTATTGGACCCAAGAGAAGTTACTGTTCTTGTCAGTTTCCTAAGCAGAGTTGAACTAGATTTGGCCTTTGTGTGTAGGAAGCTGACTCTTCTGGCTCTATAGGAAATACAATACAGGAGAAGACTGCTGCTTTCTCAAAAGCAGAGTGTGTTTCTTGTAAGGCGAGCTAGAGTTGAATTCTGTTTCATAAACGAAGTTGAATCACATGCAGAATCTGTTCCTAGCATCAAGAGTTGTTTTTTGGTAAGGAGAGACATTATTGTGCTCAATTGGCCATACACATTGCAAATAGCCCTCGCGTCTTTTCCCAGCAAGTGCAGTGTATTGGACGCAAGAGAAGCTACTGTTCTTTTCAGTTTCCTAAGCACAGTTGAACTAGATATGGCCCGTGTGTGTAGGAAGCACAGTTCTTTTTTTCTGAGCAAGCTGACTGTTCAGGCTCTATAGGAAACACAGTAGAGTAGAAGAGGGCTGCTTTCTCAAAAGCAGAGTGTGTTTCCTGTAAGGCGAGTTAGAGTTGAATTCCCTTTCATAAACGGAGTTGAATCATATGCAGTTTCTGGTCCTAGCAGAAAGAGTTGTTTTCTGGTAAGGAGAGTCACTCTTATGCTCAATTGCCCATACACAGTGCAAATAGGACTCGCGTCTGTTCCTAGCAAGTGCAGTGTATTGGACGCAAGAGAAGCTACTGTTCTTGTCATTTTCCTAAGCATTGTTGAACTAGATATGGCCCGTGTGTGTACGATCACAGGTCTTTTTTTCTGTGCAAGCTGACTGTTCTGGCTCTATAGGAAACACATTAGAGTAGAAGAGTGCTGCTTTCTCAAAAGCAGAGTGTTTTTCTTGTAAGGCGAGCTAAAGTTGAATTCTGTTTCATACACGGAGTTGAATCACTTGCAGATTCTTGTCCTAGCAGCAAGAATTGGTTTCTGGTAAGGAGAGTCACTTTTGCGCTTCCTTTGCCATACACAGTGCAAATAGCACTCACGTCTGTTCCCAGCAAGGACAGTGTATTGGAGGGAAGAGAAGCTACTATTCTTGTCAGTTTCCTAAGCAGAGTTGAACTAGATGTTGCCCGGGTGTAGGAAGCACAGTTCTTTTGTTCTGAGCAAGCTCACTGCTCTGGCCCTTTAGGAAACCCAGTAGAGTAGAAGAGTGCTCCTTTCTCTAAAGCAGAGTGTGTTTCTTGTAAGGCAAGCTAGTGTTACATTCCCCTTCATAAGCGTAGTTGATTCACATGCAGTTTCTGGTCCTAGTAGCAAGAGTTGTTTTCTGTTAAGGAGAGTCCCTACTGTGCTCCCATTGCCATACACTGTGAAAATAGCACTTGCATCTGTTCCCAGCAAGGACAGTGTTTTGGAGAGAAGAGTAGCTACTGTTCTTGTCAGTTTCCAAGCAGAGTTGAACTACAAATGTCCCATGTGTGTAGGAAGCACAGTTTTTTTGTTCTGAGCAAGCTCACTGTTCTGGCCATATAGGAAACCCAGTAGAGTATTAGAGTGCTCCTTTCTCAAAAGCAGAGTGTGTTTCTTGTAAGGTGAGCTAGTGTTGCTTTCCCCTTCATAAAAGCAGTTGAATCACATGCAGTTTCTGGTCCTAGCAGCAAGAGATGTTTTCTTTTAAGGAGATTAACTAGTGAGCTCCCATTGCCATACACAGTGCAAATAGCACTCGTGTCTGTTCACAGCAAGTTCACTGTATTGGACAGAAGAAAATCTACTGTTCTTGTCAGTTTCCTAAGCAGAGTTGAAATATATATGCCCATGTGCTGTGGGATGTTCTGTATGGCAAATGTGTTGGTAATTAGTCAATAAATAAATCTCTCTTTGGCCATTGGCTAGGCAGGAAGTGTATGCGGGAAAAGGAGGAGAATAAAGCTGGCAAGTGTAAGCCTGAGTCACAGAGAGACTGCCCGCCACCATGATGACAAACTGCATGTGACGATGCCGGTAAGACATGAGCCATGTGGCAAGGTATAGAATAATGGAAATGGATTAATTTAAGCTGTAAGAACAGTTAGCAAGAAGCCTGACACGGCCATACAGTTTGTAACCAATATAAGTCTCTGTGTTTACTTGGTCGGGTTCGAGCGGCTGTGGGACTGGCAGGTGAAAGAGATTTGTCCTGACTGTGGGACAGGAAAAAATTCTAGCTACACCTGTGTGTAGGAAGCACAGTTCTTTTGTTCTGAGCAAGCTCACTCTTCTGTACCTCTAGGAAACACAGTAGAGTAGAAGAGTACTTCTTTTTCAAAAACAGAGTGTGTTTCTTGTAAGGTGAGCTAGTGTTGCTTTCCCATTCATAAACGGAGTTGAATCACATGCAGTTTTCGGACCTAGAAGCAAGAAATTTTTTCTGGTAAGGGGAGTCACTGGTGCGCTCGCATTGACATACACACTGCAAATAGCACTCACGTCTGTTCCCAGGAAGGACAGTGTATTGGCGGGAAGAGAAGCTACTTTTCATGTCAGTTTCCTATGCAGAGTTGAAGTAGATATGGCCCGTGTGTAGGAAGTACAGTCTTTTTTTCTGAACCAGCTGACTCATCTGGCTCTATAGGAAACACATTAGAGAAGAAGAGTGCTGCTTTCTCAAAAGCAGAGTGTGTTTCTTGTAAGGCGAGCTAGAGTTGAATTCCCTTTCATAAACGGAGTTGAATCACATGAATTTTCTGGTCCTAGCAGCAAGAGTTGTTTTCAGGTAAGGAGAGTCACAATTGTGCGCAATTGGCCATACACAGTGCAGATAGCACTCGCGTCTATTCCCAGCAAGTGCAGTGTATTGGACGCAAGAGAAGCTACTGTTCTTGTCAGTTTCCGAATCAGAGTTGAACTAGATATGTCTCTTTTGTGTAGGAAGCACAGTTCTTTTGTTCTGAGCAAGCTGACTGCTCTGGCTCTATAGGAAACACAGTAGAGTAGAAGAGTGCTGTTTTCTCAAAAGCAGAGTGTGTTTCCTGTAATGCGAACTAGAGTTTAATTCCCTTTCATAAACGGAGTTGAATCACATGCAGTTTCTGGTCCTAAGAGCAAGAGTTGTTTTCTGGAAAGGAGAGTCACTATTGTGCTTATCCAGTGCAAATAGAGCTAGAGTTGAATTCCCTTTCATAAACGGAGTTGAATCACATGCAGTTTCTGGTCCTAGCAGCAAGAGTTTTTTTCTGGTAAGGGGAGTCACTATTGTGCTCAGTTGGCCATACACAGTGCAAATAGCACTCGTGTCTGTTCCCAGCAAGTGCAGTGTATTGGACCCTAAGAAGCGACTGTTCTTTTCAGTTTCCTAATCAGAGTTGAACTAGATATGGCCCTTGTGTGTAGGAAGCACAGTTCTTTAGTTCTGAGCAAGCTGACTGTTCTGGATCTATAGGAAACACTGTAGAGTAGAAGACTTCTGCTTTCTCAAAAGCAGAGTGTGTTTCCTGTCAGGCGAGCTAGAGTTGAATTCTGGTTCATAAACGAAGTTGAATCACATGCAGATTCTGTTCCTAGCAGCAAGAGTTGTTTTTTGGTAAGGAGAGACACTATTGTGCTCAATTGGCCATACACATTGCAAATAGCCCTCGCGTCTTTTCCCAGCAAGTGCAGTGTATTGGACGCAAGAGAAGCTACTGTTCTTTTCAGTTTCCTAAGCACAGTTGAACTCGATATGGCCCGTGTGTGTAGGAAGCACAGTTCTTTGGTTCTGAGCAAGCTGACTGTTCAGGCTCTATAGGAAACACAGTAGAGTAGAAGAGTGCTGCTTTCTCAAAAGCAGAGTGTGTTTCCTGTAAGGCGAGTTAGAGTTGAATTCCCTTTCATAAAGGGTGTTGAATCTCATGCAGTTTCTGGTCCTAGCAGCAAGAGTTGTTTTTTGGTAAGGAGAGTCACTATTGTGCTCAAAAGGCCATACACAGTACAGATAGAACTCGCAACTGTTCCCAGCAAGTGCAGTGTATTGGACGCAAGGGAAGCTACTGTTCCTGTCAGTTTCCTAAGCAGAGTTGAACTACATATGGCCCGTGTGTGTAGGAAGCACAGTTCGTTGGTTCTGAGCAAGCTGACTGTTCTGGCTCTATAGAAAACATAGTAGAGTAGAAGAGAGCTGCTTATTCAAAAGGAGAATGTGTTTCTTGTAAGGCGAGTTAGAGTTGAATTTCCTTTCATAAACGGAGTTGAATCATATGCAGTTTCTGGTCCTAGCAGCAAGTGTTGTTTTCTGGTTGGGAGAGTCACTATTGTGCTCAATTGACCATACACAGTGCATAGAGCACTCGCGTCTGTTCCCAGCAAGTGCAGTGTATTGGACGCAAGAGAAGCTACTGCTATTGTAAGTTTTCTAAGCAGAGTTGAATGAGATATGGCCCATGTGTGTAGGAAGCACAGTTCTTATGTTCTGAGCAAGCTGACTGTTCTGGCACTATAAGAAACACAGTAGAGTAGAAGAGTGCTGCTTTCTCAAAAGCAGAATGTGTTTCTTGTAAGGCGAGTTAGAGTTGAATTCCCTTTCATAAACGGAGTTGAATCATATGCAGTTTCTGGTCCTAGCAGCAAGTGTTGTTTTCTGGTAAGAGGACTCACTATTGTGCTCAATTGGCCATACACAGTGCAAAAAGGACTCGCGTCTGTTCCCAGCAAGTGCAGTGTATGGGACCCATAAGAAGCTACTGTTCTTGTCAGTTTCCTAATCATAGTTGAAATAGATAATGGCCCGTGTGTGTAGGAAGCACAGTTCTTTTGTTCTGAGCAAGCTGACTGTTCTGGCTCTATAGGAAACAGAGTAGAGTAGTTGTGTGCTGCTTTCTCAAAAGCAGAGTGTGTTTCTTGTAAGGCGAGCTAGAGTTAAATTCCCTTTCATAAACATAGTTGAATCGCATGCAGATTCTGGTCCTAGCAGCAAGAGTTGTTTTCTGGTAGGGAAAGTCACTATTGTGCTCAATTGGCCATACCCAGTGCAAATAGCACTCGTATCTGTTCCCAGCAAGTGCAGTGTATTGGACGGAAGAGAAATTACTGTTCTTGTCAGTTTCCTAAGCAGAGTTGAACTAGTTATGGCCTTTGTGTGTATGAAGCACAGATCTTTGGTTCTGAACAAGCTGACTGTTCTGGCTCTATACAGTAGGGTAGAAGAGTGCTGCTTTCTCAAAAGCAGAGTGTGTTTCCTTTCAGGCGAGCTAGAGTTCAATTCTGTTTCATAAAAGGAGTTGAATCACATGAAGATTCTGGTTCTAGCAGCAAGAGTTGTTTTTTGGTAAGGAGAGACAACACAGTAGAGTAGAAGTGTGCTGCTTTCTCAAAAGCAGAGTGTGTTTCTTGTAAGGCGAGTTAGAGTTGAATTCCCTTTCATAAACGGAGTTGAATCATATGCAGTTTCTGGTCCTAGCAGAAAGAGTTGTTTTCTGGTAAGGAGAGTCACTCTTATGCTCAATTGCCCATACACAGTGCAAATAGGACTCGCTTCTGTTCCTAGCAAGTGCAGTGTATTGGACGCAAGAGAAGCTACTGTTCTTGTCATTTTCTTAAGCATTGTTGAACTAGATATGGCCCGTGTGTGTACGATCACAGGTCTTTTTTTCTGTGCAAGCTGACTGTTCTGGCTCTATAGGAACCACATTAGAGTAGAAGAGTGCTGCTTTCTCAAAAGCAGAGTGTGTTTCCTGTAAGGCGAGTTAGAGTTGAATTCCCTTTCATAAACGGAGTTGAATCATATGCAGTTTCTGGTCCTAGCAGAAAGAGTTGTTTTCTGGTAAGGAGAGTCACTCTTATGCTCAATTGCCCATACACAGTGCAAATAGGACTCGCGTCTGTTCCTAGCAAGTGCAGTGTATTGGACCCATAAGAAGCTACTGTTCTTGTCAGTTTCCTAATCATAGTTGAACTAGATATGGCCCGTTTGTGTACGATCACAGGTCTTTTTTTCTGTGCTAGCTGACTGTTCTGGCTCTATAGGAAACACATTAGAGTAGAAGAGTGCTGCTTTCTCAAAAGCAGAGTGTTTTTCTTGTAAGGCGAGCTAAAGTTGAATTCTGTTTCATACACGGAGTTGAATCACATGCAGATTCTTGTACTAGCAGCAAGAATTGGTTTCTGGTAAGGAGAGTCACTATTGCGCTTCCTTTGCCATACACAGTGCAAATAGCACTCACGTCTGTTCCCAGCAAGGACAGTGTATTGGAGGGAAGAGAAGCTACTATTCTTGTCAGTTTCCTAAGCAGAGTTGAACTAGATGTTGCCCGGGTGTAGGAAGCACAGTTCTTTTGTTCTGAGCAAGCTCACTGCTCTGGCCCTTTAGGAAACCCAGTAGAGTAGAAGAGTGCTCCTTTCTCTAAAGCAGAGTGTGTTTCTTGTAAGGCAAGCTAGTGTTACATTCCCCTTCATAAGCGTAGTTGATTCACATGCAGTTTCTGGTCCTAGTAGCAAGAGTTGTTTTCTGTTAAGGAGAGTCCCTACTGTGCTCCCATTGCCATACACAGTGAAAATAGCACTTGCATCTGTTCCCAGCAAGCTACTGTTCTTGTCAGTTTCCAAGCAGAGTTGAACTACAAATGTCCCATGTGTGTAGGAAGCACAGTTTTTTTGTTCTGAGCAAGCTCACTGTTCTGGCCATATAGGAAACCCAGTAGAGTATTAGAGTGCTCCTTTCTCAAAAGCAGAGTGTGTTTCTTGTAAGGTGAGCTAGTGTTGCTTTCCCCTTCATAAAAGCAGTTGAATCACATGCAGTTTCTGGTCCTAGCAGCAAGAGATGTTTTCTTTTAAGGAGATTAACTAGTGAGCTCCCATTGCCATACACAGTGCAAATAGCACTCGTGTCTGTTCACAGCAAGTTCACTGTATTGGACAGAAGAAAATCTACTGTTCTTGTCAGTTTCCTAAGCAGAGTTGAAATATATATGCCCATGTGCTGTGGGATGTTCTGTATGGCAAATGTGTTGGTAATTAGTCAATAAATAAATCTCTCTTTGGCCATTGGCTAGGCAGGAAGTGTATGCGGGAAAAGGAGGAGAATAAAGCTGGCAAGTGTAAGCCTGAGTCACAGAGAGACTGCCCGCCGCCATGATGACAAACTGCATGTGACGATGCCGGTAAGACATGAGCCATGTGGCAAGGTATAGAATAATGGAAATGGATTAATTTAAGCTGTAAGAACAGTTAGCAAGAAGCCTGACACGGCCATACAGTTTGTAACCAATATAAGTCTCTGTGTTTACTTGGTCGGGTTTGAGCGGCTGTGGGACCGGCAGGTGAAAGAGTTTTGTCCTGACTGTGGGACAGGAAAAAATTCTAGCTACACCTGTGTGTAGGAAGCACAGTTCTTTTGTTCTGAGCAAGCTCACTCTTCTGTACCTCTAGGAAACACAGTAGAGTAGAAGAGTACTTCTTTTTCAAAAACAGAGTGTGTTTCTTGTAAGGTGAGCTAGTGTTGCTTTCCCATTCATAAACGGAGTTGAATCACATGCAGTTTTCGGACCTAGAAGCAAGAATTTTTTTCTGGTAAGGGTAGTCACTGGTGCGCTCGCATTGACATACACACTGCAAATAGCACTCACGTCTGTTCCCAGGAAGGACAGTGTATTGGAGGGAAGAGAAGCTACTTTTCATGTCAGTTTCCTATGCAGAGTTGAAGTAGATATGGCCCGTGTGTAGGAAGTACAGTCTTTTTTTCTGAACCAGCTGACTCATCTGGCTCTATAGGAAACACATTAGAGAAGAAGAGTGCTGCTTTCTCAAAAGCAGAGTGTGTTTCTTGTAAGGCGAGCTAGAGTTGAATTCCCTTTCATAAACGGAGTTGAATCACATGAATTTTCTGCTCCTAGCAGCAAGAGTTGTTTTCAGGTAAGGAGAGTCACAATTGTGTGCAATTGGCCATACACAGTGCAGATAGCACTCGCGTCTATTCCCAGCAAGTGCAGTGTATTGGACGCAAGAGAAGCTACTGTTCTTGTCAGTTTCCGAATCAGAGTTGAACTAGATATGTCTCTTTTGTGTAGGAAGCACAGTTCTTTTGTTCTGAGCAAGCTGACTGCTCTGGCTCTATAGGAAACACAGTAGAGTAGAAGAGTGCTGTTTTCTCAAAAGCAGAGTGTGTTTCTTGTATTGCGAACTAGAGTTTAATTCCCTTTCATAAACGGAGTTGAATCACATGCAGTTTCTGGTCCTAGCAGCAAGAGTTGTTTTCTGGTAAGGAGAGTCACTATTGTGCTTATCCAGTGCAAATAGAGCTAGAGTTGAATTCCCTTTCATAAACGGAGTTGAATCACATGCAGTTTCTGGTCCTAGTAGCAAGAGTTTTTTTCTGGTAAGGGGAGTCACTATTGTGCTCAGTTGGCCATACACAGTGCAAATAGCACTCGTGTCTGTTCCCAGCAAGTGCAGTGTATTGGACCCTAAGAAGCGACTGTTCTTTTCAGTTTCCTAATCAGAGTTGAACTAGATATGGCCCTTGTGTGTAGGAAGCACAGTTCTTTGGTTCTGAGCAAGCTGACTGTTCAGGCTCTATAGGAAACACAGTAGAGTAGAAGAGTGCTGCTTTCTCAAAAGCAGTGTGTGTTTCCTGTAAGGCGAGTTAGAGTTGAATTCCCTTTCATAAAGGGTGTTGAATCTCATGCAGTTTCTGGTCCTTCCAGCAAGAGTTGTTTTTTGGTAAGGAGACTCACTATTGTGCTCAAAAGGCCATACACAGTACAGATAGAACTCGCAACTGTTCCCAGCAAGTGCAGTGTATTGGACGCAAGGGAAGCTACTGTTCCTGTCAGTTTCCTAAGCAGAGTTGAACTACATATGGCCCGTGTGTGTAGGAAACACAGTTCGTTGGTTCTGAGCAAGCTGACTGTTCTGGCTCTATAGAAAACATAGTAGAGTAGATGAGTGCTGCTTATTCAAAAGCAGAATGTGTTTCTTGTAAGGCGAGTTAGAGTTGAATTCCCTTTCATAAACGGAGTTGAATCATATGCAGTTTCTGGTCCTAGCAGCAAGTGTTGTTTTCTGGTAGGGAGAGTCACTATTGTGCTCAATTGACCATACACAGTGCATAGAGCACTCGCATCTGTTCCCAGCAAGTGCAGTGTATTGGACGCAAGAGAAGCTACTGCTCTTGTAAGTTTTCTAAGCAGAGTTGAATGAGATATGGCCCATGTGTGTAGGAAGCACAGTTCTTATGTTCTGAGCAAGCTGACTGTTCTGGCTCTATAAGAAACACAGTAGAGTAGAAGAGTGCTACTTTCTCAAAAGAAGAGTGTGTTTCTTTTATGGAGAGCTAGAGTTGAATTCCCTTTCATAAACGTAGTTGAATCACATGGAGTTTCTCGTCTAACCAGCAAGAGTTGTTTTCTGGTAAGGAGAGTCACTATTGTGCTCAATTGGCCATACACAGTGCAAATAGCACTCACGTCTGTTTCCAGCAAGTGCAAGTTTTGGACGCAATAGAAGCTACTGCTCTTGTCAGTTTCCTAAGTAGAGTTGAACTAGATATGGCCCTTGTGTGTAGGAAGTACAGTCTTTTGTTCTGAGCCAGCTGACTGTTCTGGCTCTATTGGAAATATATTAGAGTAGAAGACTGCTGCTTTCTCAAAAGCAGAGTGTGTTTCTTGTAAGGCGAGCTAGAGTTGAATTCTGTTTCATAAACGAAGTTGAATCACATGCAGATTCTGTTCCTAGCAGCAAGAGTTGTTTTTTGGTAAGGAGAGACACTATTGTGCTCAATTGGCCATACACATTGCAAATAGCCCTCGCGTCTTTTCCCAGCAAGTGCAGTGTATTGGACGCAAGAGAAGCTACTGTTCTTTTCAGTTTCATAAGCACAGTTGAACTAGATATGGCCCGTGTGTGTAGGAAGCACAGTTCTTTGGTTCTGAGCAAGCTGACTGTTCTGGCTCTATAGAAAACACAGTAGAGTAGAAGAGTGCTGCTTTCTCAAAAGCAGAATGTGTGTCTTTTAAGGCGAGTTAGAGTTGAATTCCCTTTCATAAACGGAGTTGAATCATATGCAGTTTCTGGTCCTAGCAGCAAGTGTTGTTTTCTGGTAAGAGGACTCACTATTGTGCTCAATTGGCCATACACAGTGCAAAAAGGACTCGCGTCTGTTCCCAGCAAGTGCAGTGTATGGGACCCATAAGAAGCTACTGTTCTTGTCAGTTTCCTAATCATAGTTGAAATAGATAATGGCCCGTGTGTGTAGGAAGCACAGTTCTTTTGTTCTGAGCAAGCTGACTGTTCTGGCTCTATAGGAAACAGAGTAGAGTAGAAGAGTGCTGCTTTCTCAAAAGCAGAGTGTGTTTCCTGTAAGGCGAGTTAGAGTTGAATTCCCTTTCATAAACGGAGTTGAATCATATGCAGTTTCTGGTCCTAGCAGAAAGAGTTGTTTTCTGGTAAGGAGAGTCACTCTTATGCTCAATTGCCCATACACAGTGCAAATAGGACTCGCGTCTGTTCCTAGCAAGTGCAGTGTATTGGACGCAAGAGAAGCTACTGTTCTTGTCATTTTCCTAAGCATTGTTGAACTAGATATGGCCCATTTGTGTACGATCACAGGTCTTTTTTTCTGTGCTAGCTGACTGTTCTGGCTCTATAGGAAACACATTAGAGTAGAAGAGTGCTGCTTTCTCAAAAGCAGAGTGTTTTTCTTGTAAGGCGAGCTAAAGTTGAATTCTGTTTCATACACGGAGTTGAATCACATGCAGATTCTTGTCCTAGCAGCAAGAATTGGTTTCTGGTAAGGAGAGTCACTATTGCGCTTCCTTTGCCATACACAGTGCAAATAGCACTCACGTCTGTTCCCAGCAAGGACAGTGTATTGGAGGGAAGAGAAGCTACTATTCTTGTCAGTTTCCTAAGCAGAGTTGAACTAGATGTTGCCCGGGTGTAGGAAGCACAGTTCTTTTGTTCTGAGCAAGCTCACTGCTCTGGCCCTTTAGGAAACCCAGTAGAGTAGAAGAGTGCTCCTTTCTCTAAAGCAGAGTGTGTTTCTTGTAAGGCAAGCTAGTGTTACATTCCCCTTCATAAGCGTAGTTGATTCACATGCAGTTTTCTGGTCCTAGTAGCAAAGAGTTGTTTTCTGTTAAGGAGAGTCCCTACTGTGCTCCCATTGCCATACACAGTGAAAATAGCACTTGCATCTGTTCCCAGCAAGGACAGTGTTTTGGAGAGAAGAGTAGCTACTGGTTCTTGTCAGTTTCCAAGCAGAGTTGAACTACAAATGTCCCATGTGTGTAGGAAGCACAGTTTTTTTGTTCTGAGCAAGCTCACTGTTCTGGCCATATAGGAAACCCAGTAGAGTATTAGAGTGCTCCTTTCTCAAAAGCAGAGTGTGTTTCTTGTAAGGTGAGCTAGTGTTGCTTTCCCCTTCATAAAAGCAGTTGAATCACATGCAGTTTTCTGGTCCTAGCAGCAAGAGATGTTTTCTTTTAAGGAGATTAACTAGTGAGCTCCCATTGCCATACACAGTGCAAATAGCACTCGTGTCCTGTTCACAGCAAGTTCACTGTATTGGACAGAAGAAAATCTACTGTTCTTGTCAGTTTCCTAAGCAGAGTTGAAATATATATGCCCATGTGCTGTGGGATGTTCTGTATGGCAAATGTGTTGGTAATTAGTCAATAAATAAATCTCTCTTTGGCCATTGGCTAGGCAGGAAGTGTATGCGGGAAAAGGAGGAGAATAAAGCTGGCAAGTGTAAGCCTGAGTCACAGAGAGACTGCCCGCCGCCATGATGACAAACTGCATGTGACGATGCCGGTAAGACATGAGCCATGTGGCAAGGTATAGAATAATGGAAATGGATTAATTTAAGCTGTAAGAACAGTTAGCAAGAAGCCTGACACGGCCATACAGTTTGTAACCAATATAAGTCTCTGTGTTTACTTGGTCGGGTTTGAGCGGCTGTGGGACCGGCAGGTGAAAGAGTTTTGTCCTGACTGTGGGACAGGAAAAAATTCTAGCTACACCTGTGTGTAGGAAGCACAGTTCTTTTGTTCTGAGCAAGCTCACTCTTCTGTACCTCTAGGAAACACAGTAGAGTAGAAGAGTACTTCTTTTTCAAAAACAGAGTGTGGTTTCTTGTAAGGTGAGCTAGTGTTGCTTTCCCATTCATAAACGGAGTTGAATCACATGCAGTTTTCGGACCTAGAAGCAAGAATTTTTTTCTGGTAAGGGTAGTCACTGGTGCGCTCGCATTGACATACACACTGCAAATAGCACTCACGTCTGTTTCCCAGGAAGGACAGTGTATTGGAGGGAAGAGAAGCTACTTTTCATGTCAGTTTCCTATGCAGAGTTGAAGTAGATATGGCCCGTGTGTAGGAAGTACAGTCTTTTTTTTCTGAACCAGCTGGACTCATCTGGCTCTATAGGAAACACATTAGAGAAGAAGAGTGCTGCTTTCTCAAAAGCAGAGTGTGTTTCTTGTAAGGCGAGCTAGAGTTGAATTCCCTTTCATAAACGGGAGTTGAATCACATGAATTTTCTGCTCCTAGCAGCAAGAGTCTGTTTTCAGGTAAGGAGAGTCACAATTGTGTGCAATTGGCCATACACAGTGCAGATAGCACTCGCGTCTATTCCCAGCAAGTGCAGTGTATTGGACGCAAGAGAAGCTACTGTTCTTGTCAGTTTCCGAATCAGAGTTTGAACTAGATATGTCTCTTTTGTGTAGGAAGGCACAGTTCTTTTGTTCTGAGCAAGCTGACTGCTCTGGCTCTATAGGAAACACAGGTAGAGTAGAAGAGTGCTGTTTTCTCAAAAGCAGAGTGTGTTTCTTGTATTGCGAACTAGAGTTTAATTCCCTTTCATAAACGGAGTTGAATCACATGCAGTTTCTGGTCCTAGCAGCAAGAGTTGTTTTCTGGTAAGGAGAGTCACTATTGTGCTTATCCAGTGCAAATAGAGCTAGAGTTGAATTCCCTTTCATAAACGGAGTTGAATCACATGCAGTTTCTGGTCCTAGTAGCAAGAGTTTATTTTCTGGTAAGGGAGGAGTCACTATTGTGCTCAGTTGGCCATACACAGTGCAAATAGCACTCGTGTCTGTTCCCAGCAAGTGCAGTGTATTGGACCCTAAGAAGCGACTGTTCTTTTCAGTTTCCTAATCAGAGTTGAACTAGATATGGCCCTTGTGTGTAGGAAGCACAGTTCTTTGGTTCTGAGCAAGCTGACTGTTCAGGCTCTATAGGAAACACAGTAGAGTAGAAGAGTTGCTGCTTTCTCAAAAGCAGTGTGTGTTTCCTGTAAGGCGAGTTAGAGTTGAATTCCCTTTCATAAAGGGTGTTGAATCTCATGCAGTTTCTGGTCCCTAGCAGCAAGAGTTGTTTTTTGGTAAGGAGACTCACTATTGTGCTCAAAAGGCCATACACAGTACAGATAGAACTCGCAACTGTTCCCAGCAAGTGCAGTGTATTGGACGCAAGGGAAGCTACTGTTCCTGTCAGTTTCCTAAGCAGAGTTGAACTACATATGGCCCGTGTGTGTAGGAAAACACAGTTCGTTGGTTCTGAGCAAGCTGACTGTTCTGGCTCTATAGAAAACATAGTAGAGTAGATGAGTGCTGCTTATTCAAAAGCAGAATGTGTTTCTTGTAAGGCGAGTTAGAGTTGAATTCCCTTTCATAAACGGAGTTGAATCATATGCAGTTTCTGGTCCTAGCAGCAAGTGTTGTTTTCTGGTAGGGAGAGTCACTATTGTGCTCAATTGACCATACACAGTGCATAGAGCACTCGCATCTGTTCCCAGCAAGTGCAGTGTATTGGACGCAAGAGAAGCTACTGCTCTTGTAAGTTTTCTAAGCAGAGTTGAATGAGATATGGCCCATGTGTGTAGGAAGCACAGTTCTTATGTTCTGAGCAAGCTGACTGTTCTGGCTCTATAAGAAACACAGTAGAGTAGAAG